>NC_056728.1:881919527-882219527 GCF_019279795.1 Protopterus annectens | reverse complement strand
CCATCTACTGGGGGATGCTGGCTATGCACTGTAACCGTGGATGATGACACCCATCAGAAATGCACACACAACTACAGAAGAATGCCATAATGAGGCACACACACAAATTAGGAACATCATAGACCATGTACTTGGGCTGCTCAAGTTATGGTTCCACTGCCTCGATATATCTGGTGAAGCCTTGCAGTACTCTCCAGCCATGTGTGCACACACGTTCACAGCATGTGCCATGTTGCACAATATAATCCTGCGGAAACAGCTATGGCAGGAACATCACATGTAAGGGACACACAGCCAACCACCAGTGCCAAGGTCCCCACAGAGGGACTCAGAGGAGGAACGTCCTGAGCCTGCCCCTTTAGGAAGATGTAGGTGTGTCCAGTATTCCCTGGCCTTGCTAAAGGCAATACATAGCACATGCACTGATATCCTAGGGACCTAGGGACTAATACCTCACAACGACTCACATACACAGTAAAAGGGATGCTAGCCACACCACACAAGCTGTACCTTACCATGTATTGGCTGTGTACTGTGTGCATCTGAGAGAGTCAGCCTTGAAGCACTGTGATCCTAACTGCTGCAGTCACAAGGTAAGTCACCCTTCTTTACAACAAATATATGGGGTACTACACTATGGTAGCATATGTATGGACCTGCCACGTGTATACTAGGGAATAGAGTGGGCTACTGGGAAACCTGCAGACAACTGACAGCTATGTGGCACAATAGGAGTTTTCAGCCCAATACTGGCTGCCCCATAATATGCAACAGGCCCCAAGGCAGCAAAACCCACTGCACTAAGTGAGGGAAATGGCAAACAGCAGGGTCATAGAATAGATGCATGACTGTCAATGCTAGAGTCCCCTAAACCTAACACACCCATGTTCCCATAGAACTGCAGTAACATTATGTTTGCAAGGTAATAGCAGACAACACAATCACAGGACTGTCCCAATCAACCTGGTGACATGCTTCATTTCCTCAATATGCAGGGGTCAATGTGGTATGCATGCCTGTGCTTGATAGTGTCAGGAATTAAACTGCACTGTCAGGTGGCTGTTGTGACTTAGTGGGCTAAGTACATTGCCATGGCCGATGGTGTTCATGGTTCAAGACTGGCTGTGCAACTATTTTGCATGTGAGCTACACCTATGGTAGGAGTTCTACTGAGACCAATGACTGCTGTCAGAGCCATGGCCTTGAGCTTAATGCCAAAAAATGCATTATTATTTCCTTTAGAAAAAACTCAATTCCCACTAATTATCAAGTCAATGGGAGCCCACTGAACACTGAAGGGGCCATAAGAGATATGGGCATCCAGGTTAACAGCAACCTCCCCTTCGACCACCACATTGCCAATGTGGTCAGAATGTCCTTCTGCATGGCACATCTCATAAGCAGAGGTTTCGCATCCAGGAAGAAAGAGGTCATCATCCCTCTCTACTCATCCCTCATTAGACCAATCATTGAATATAATGCCCCAGTTGGCATGTACCTGACCAGACACCTACAACAGCTGGAGAGGCCACAAAAGTACCTCACAAACAGGATCCTAGGCCTTAAACATATGTCTTACATGGACAAACTCAAGAAACTTCAGCTGTTCTTAGTCTCTTATTGTCTACTTAGAGGTTATCCCTGCTTGACTTACAACGCCATGTCCGACCCAGCCCTACTTGAAATTCTACACCTAAAGAAATCCCAATCGCCTCACACCACATGCTCTAGAGATTACAACCTCATTACCACAATCAACAGAACATGTTGGAGGGACAGGTTCATCTCCCAAAGACTGCCTATACTCTGGAATAAGCTTCCCATTCATGTCAAGCAGAGCACCTTGCTGGCCTTCTTCAAGAGAAATCTCGACGAGTGGATGGGTAACAGAAAGTTCACCCCAGGGATCACTCCAGTTTCCCTACTAGATAGAGGTACTGTGAACTAACATCAGGTGGCATGGCACCAGGGCAATTTTTTGGGCAAGGCTTGTAAAGGCTCAAGGGCCATTAGCCTAGCATACACTTATGAACCTATAACTGTCCATATTTCACTATTTGTTACAACAAGAAAGCTGGACAAAGCCAGAAAGAATGGAGGGACATGGAGCCACAGATAGCTCTGAGTTACCTACACTGTGGCTAATAGAACAACAGGTTGTAGCAAGTCAAAGTAGCAGCTGGATGTCAAGGCCATCACGTAACTGTCTCACTACTTGCAAAAGTCAGTGGGCACCAGCATACCTCTCAAATGTACAGAGTTTTGCAAAATGTCCATAGTTTTGCCACATATGTCTGGTCTGTTTTTCATAACATTGGAGTTTTCTGGCAAACTAGTGACAAATCAATAAAGGTTGATGTTAGAAAATAATGACAGACATTTGAGATGCAGATTTCATGCTCTTCGGAAAATGCATGCTAATGCAAAACCTGTTATTCTACCAACTATCTAAGTTTGTAACAGCAATATTAAAAAAAATATATCCCTATTATTGGGCCTGTGTCCCACTTTTATATATGGCTTTGACAAGATGTCTTGCTTGAACAGGTTGAGAGGTATGGGCTCCATGTAGCATTATAATACCAATAAAACACAAATTGTCTGAGGACCAGAGCATACATATGGGGTGCAATGCTGGACACCCTGCAAAACAGTTACAGTCAGAGGTGTGAAGTCTGTATCCCTTTGTGATGTTACATCTTGTACCCCAGTCACAGCATACCTACAACTGCATAGAGCTGTAACTGGACAAAGGCCCACAGATAAGGAGAAGGATGAACTACTGGCCAGACAAATGCAGAAAGTACAGAGTAGAACAGGTCGTGCAGTATCATGGGTTCCCTGCTGTGTATGGAGTCAGTAACTCAAATGTCTGTCAGCAGTTCCTCACATCACTCTATAATGAACTGCCACTGATGTACCAGGAAATCACATTGCTATGTAAAACGTACCAGACCTAAGATGAAAAAGCCTGTTCAGTCTAATATAACCTGTACACACCCTAGGTATGAGTCAGATATCACAGCCAGCACACACTTGGGGAATCCACTGGGCATGCTATCAGGGAGGTGCTGGACTGTGTAATCAGGTTCAGCAGTCAACTGGCTGTAGCACACTAAATCCTGGACTGGAGTACAGATAGGTCACTGACGGTCACACTGGGCATGCTCCTGCACTTATCTAATTTTAGCCCATGTCTGAAGCCTCATCTGCCTATAGAACTGAGATGTCACTATATCTCTGTGCATACAGACAGCTATGTATACCTAACTGTCTCTCCCTATCCCCATAAGACATGATTACCCTTATCATAGGATCATAGGAGATTACTAGGCTAATTGCTCTGGGGCCCTTACAAGCCTAGCCAAGAGTTTATCCCCAAATAAAAAACCACAATCAGCACCTGTCACCCTTGTCAATGAGGGACACATATGGAACCCCTGGGACAAATTTGTGTTTGCCCATCCACTCATCAAGGTTGCTCTTGAAGAGAGTCAGTGATGTACTTTGCTTGACATGTATGAGGAGTCTATTCATGAGACAGGGTAGCATCTGGGAGACAAACCTGTCTCTCCAGCAGGTTTTGTTAATGTCACATATTAGATTTAAGCCTTTTGATCAGGTACTATGCGAGGAGTTAGACTTACAGATATGGAGCATCTCTAGTAGAGCAGGGTCTGAGATTGCCTTGTAGGCAGGACACAGGTCACTTCTAAGCAATCTGTAGGATACAGAGTAGAGTCATAGTAATTTAAGCCTGTCCACATAGGACAGGTGTTGGAGGCCATGGATTCTCTTTGTGAGGTATTTCTGTGGTCTTTCCAGTTGGTGCAGGTGTTTGGAGAGGTACATACCAAATGGGGCATTGTACTCAATTACTGGCCTAATGACGGAGGAGTACAGAGAGGTAATAACCTCTTTTTTTTTTCTGGATGCAATCCCTTCATTTATGAGATGAACCAAGTAAAAGGCTTTTCTGACAACTGCTACTCATAATGGTCAAACGTGAGATTGTTGTCAATTTGTGTACCCCTGTATCTCACCACAGGTTGTGTGCTTAGGGGGTTGCCGCTAATGTGGTAATCAGTAGGGGCCGTGGTTTTGCCGAATGGTATGATAACACTTTTTTTGCATTTAACTTAAGGTCATGACTTTGGCACCAGTCATTTGTTGCTGTGAGACCCTCAAAGTATGTTAACATCATTTGGGGAGTCAATGACAGCACCCAGCTTACAGTTGTCTGCAAACTTGGTCAGCCACAGGCCTTTTGTCTTTGCCTGGACCTCTGAGAAGTAGATGCCAAACAATAGGGGTCCCAGGACAAATCCCTGGGGGACACCACTAGTGACAGATCTGCTATTGGTGGTAGTGGTGCCTATTTTGATCTTGTGGTTCCTATCAGTCAGCCAGTTGTCCACCTATTATCTATCAGTATGTGGTACATATATGATATATATGTATATGTAGAGTTTTATACAGATACATTAATATATAAATAATATATATATATATATATATATATATATATATATATATATATATATATATATATATATATTGCATAGAGAGAGAGAGACAGACAGAGGGGGATAGAGAGAAAGAGAGAGACACAGAAAGGTATAGAGTGATGTAGTGCTGCAGCCACTTGCACACAAATTGTTACCAGTGGCGCATGCAACTAGTATGGTGAGCTGTAGTGTCTATTATTAGGTAGGTAGGGATTCTAATCGCACATCAGCCACCTTGTCTGTGTGTGTGTGTGTGTGTGTGTGTGTGTGTGTGTGTGTGTGTGTGTGTGTGTGTGTGTGTGTGTGTGTGTGTATAAATCCACATACAGCATCATACACATGCCCAACATGCCTATGTCTGTGTAATGGTCAATCATTTAAGGCCCTGTGACTAGTGTCTCCCACAACAGTGGCCTCCCTGTCAACAGCTGCTGGTGTCATCCAAACCAACAGCAGTGGCAGCCACTCTCTAAACACATAAACTCTGTGGAGCATACAATATGTACATAGCAGTATACGCTATACAACTACATAGAGTAGGTACGGGCTATAATCCCAACAATGGCAACTCTGTGAGTGTGCATATGTGTAAGTATATCCCCTTGCAACAGTGATGCTGTATTGCCTATGTGTATAGAATGCTAATATATTTTAAGGGTGAACTGTTAACTCCCAAATTGGCCTACTTTACAGGGCCTGCTGATGTCATCCACCTTAGAAGCTCATTGAGACACTCTTTAGACACAATAGCTCCACGGCACATGCAATAAGTATGTAGTACTATGGTGTATATAGCTAGGCAGCTAGGAGTTCTACTTTCATATCCAGCAACTCTGTGAGTGTGTGTGTGTGTGTGTGTGTGTGTGTGTGTGTGTGTGTGTGTGTGTGTGTGTGTGTGTGTGTGTGTGTGTGTGTGTGTGTGTATAAGCATATCCCCTTGCAGCAGTGCAGCTGTCTTGTCTGTATGTATGTGTGTGATGGCTGTACAATTTTAAAGGCCTGTTAACCCCCCATTGGCAACCTTTTCAGGTCCTACTGATGTCATCCACCTTAGAAGCACAGTTAGACACTCTCCAAATACACTAGCTCTGTGGCACATGCAATACGTATGTAGCTCTACAGTGTATATAATGCAATAGGTAGGGGTTCTACTCTCAAAACTGCCAACTCTGTAAGTTTGTGTGTGTCTGTGTAAGTATATCCCCTCACAACAGTGCGTGCATTGGTTATAAAATTTTAATGGCCTGTGCAGACATGTTAAACCCCCCCACTGGCAACCTTTACAGCACCTGCAGATGTAATCCACCTGAATAGTAGTGGCAGACACTCTAAAAACCCATAAGCTCTGGGGCACATGCGATATGTATGTAATGCTATAGTATGTACAACTAGACAGGTAGGGGTTCTAGTCTCAACAAGATGAGGTTTTGTGTGTGTGTGTGTGTGTGTGTGTGTGTGTGTGTGTGTGTGTGTGTGTGTGTGTGTGTGTGTGTGTGTGTGTGTGTGTGCATGCAGTCCACGTTTGGACAGGTGTGCCCTGTATAAAGTAAAACAATAGAAATGTCCCAAGAGTGTAGGACAACAAACATTTCCTACATTTTTCTAATAGTTGCATAAAACAGTCATTTTACAGCACAGATACCTAAATGTTAAGAAAACTAGCATAATCTAGGCAAATGCTACAAAACTAAGCTGTTATATTGTCAACAAAAGTGAGGTTGTGTCCATTGCACTTGCAGTGGGTATGGTTTCTCCTCCCAACTCTCACATTACTGCAAAACGTGTCCCACATTGGGCATTTGATAAGGTGGCAAACCTAGTCTGTCTTGCCTATGTGTGTGCAATATGTATACATTTTGTGGCTCTGTGAGTAGCTGCTGCCCCCAAATAACCCACATGTATGTAGGCATGAATGCTGCCAGCCACCACCTAGATTTATAGGTATTGACCAAGTTTGTGGACGACTGTAATTTAGATGCTGTCTGTCAGAGACTCCCCAAATGATGTTAACATACTGCAAGAGGGTTTTACATCAACTATGGACTGGTGCCAAGGTCCTTGCCTTAAGCTAAACTCAAAATCCTGTATCAATAAACCATTTGGCAATGACACGGCCCCACTGTTTACCACATCAATGGCAACCCCCTAAACACACAACCTGTGTTGAGAGACCTGGGTACTCAGGTTGATAACAATTTCCCATTCAACCATCATGTAGCGGCAGTGGTCAGTAAAGCCTTGTATGTGGTTCATCTCATAGGTAAAGGGATTGCATCCAGAAAAAAGGTGGCCATTACTTCTATATAGTCCTCATGCCATACAACAATATTTTACTACAATGCCCTGTTTGCTATGCACTTATTAAGACATCTGCAACAAATGGAAAGGCCATAGAAATATCTCACAAAGGTAATCCATGGCCTCAAACACCTGTCCCATTCAGACAGGCTCAAATCACTATTGATCCTCTCAGTATCAGACAGGTTACTCAGAAGTGGGCTGTGTCACACCTACAAATCAATGTTGGACCCTGCCCTACTACAGTTGCCCCATATCCGTAAATCTAATCCCTCACCGATTACTTGCATGACAGGCCTGAATCTGATATGCAGCATCAACACAACTTGCTGGTGAGACAGGTTTATCTCCCAGAGGCTGTCCTGTCTCAGGAATACACTTCCCATACATGTCTAACAAAGTACCATGTTGACCCTCTTCAAGTGCAACTGTAATGAGTGGATAGGTAAGCACAATCCTGTCCCAGGGGTCCCACTTGTGTCCCTCACTGACAGGGGCAACAGTTGCTGACTGATATTTCTTTCTGGGGATAAAATAATGGCTAGCTTTGTAAGTGTCCCAGGGCCATTACTCTAGTAACCTCCTATGATCCTATGAACCTATGATCCTACTGAACTCCCAGGTGACATGTATTATGAGTAACATATTGTGTCATGGGGTATACATGCAAGGCTACTCTGTCTGCCCCCATTGTCCCTGACACACTGTTCTACACATATGCACCTAAGTAAACATGCACATATACAGCTATAATTTAGCTAAGTCACATTTCTGTGTAGCCACCATGCCATCCTGAGCCGCTGTATTGGTACCAGCTCTCCATAGTGTAGACACACAGACCCCTGGAATAGAAACAGAAAAAGGTGTGGGAGACAACAGTCAGTCAGCAATACTACCACCAATGCAGCACCATGGAACAAAGGTATATACACTTTGATATGTACTCATGACACATGCCAGCAGACAGCACCTTATAGGGCATAACACTACTGCATTACAAACTGTCATTAAATGGACTATTGTCACCCTGTGTATAAGACACATATTTGAATGTCCCTTTGTCAATGGTATGGATGACAGGGATGTGGCACAGCTATCATCACATGCACAGGGTGTGGTGTGGTGTTGCCAAATGCCTAGGCTGTGCCACACAGTTGACATCATGTGTGTGTGTCTGGAGAGTTGCTGGTCAGCTGGGCCATGGAGAGGAGCTGTGTGTGTCTGTTGGTTACCTGCATGTGACAGTGATGTGTGAGTGTGGGCACATAACAGTCAAGCCATGTGCTAGCCCTACACAAGAGTATGTTGGACAGCTCTGGACCGTACATGGCAGAATGTACAGTTCAATCTCTCCGACCAAGAACACAGGAACTGGCTCTGCCAGGAGTGGCACTGGCACCATCATGCCTAGGGTCAGCTGCGGTATTACTTGCTAATGCGACTATTGTTTGCTTGGACTGTTTCCCTCAAGGGACCACCCAGAACCATGTGCCCATGTTCTGCCAGATCATGGTGTGGACAGTAACCTCTCTTCTGTAGTGCTGCTAGTACTGCCATTACAGGAGCGTGACTGTGTATGGCCACATGCGCTCTCAGCTGATGGTGGTGATGACCTACGTACACGTGTCCAATACCCTACACCCACCACATGTTCCAGCACAACAATGCATGGTTAAAGACTGACAATGTCTCACCCCACCATTTGTCCACTACATCGGTGAAGTGATGCATGCCATCACTAATGTTGTGGATGGAGTCATGGATGCCAGACAATGATGTATCTATGATCCTGAGCATCCATCTGGTGTTGCATTCAGAATGTGCCTGTGCCTCCATGATGGGCCAAAACATGCATCAAGCAACTCATGATATGACACCTGCGACATGTGGTGGATGGGCAGCAGTTCTTCAGGCACCCCCGTCAATCTGCTTGTGTGGGACCTCTGCAGATCTCTGGCTATGGCTAGTGTCAACAGTCACAGATGTCATAGCCACCACACTCTCCTGTTCAATGCCAGCAGCCTCTGCCTGTCGAATATCTGTGGCCACAGGGGACTAGGTATGCGTGGGCATACTGACTGTGTGAGGGAACATTGGGGGGGAGGAAGTGGGAAGTCAACCCATGGGACAGATTCAGCCCCAAACAACCCCACCTTTGCCACACTATGGCCACCACCATCATCAGAGTCTGATGAGACACTGACATCAGGTTGTGGGAGGGACAGGCTCCAACCCCCATTGGTCATCTGTGAGGAGGTAGACAACTTGACTACATTAATACATGCACTATTATGTCTGCTGATCCACACACATGTACACATACAGGTGGGGTGCCACAACTGCATTATACATACTACAACTTATTACTGATCCCATGCACAACACATAAGCAGACCACAGCAGACACAGATAAGACAGGCCTTTAACAACATTCAGTGCAGCTATGTCCAATTAATGTTGCCAGTACTACACACCTGTGAGATAAGTGACATGTCAATGTATGTGATGGACCTTCACCTAAAAAACAGTGCACCTGCTTCCACCATACTACTGCCCCCTGTATAGTAGACTGCATACACCTTCACAAAAAATATGTGCAAATATGTTACAGCTCCTGCAAATATGCTATTGTGATTACCAAGTTAATGCACTGCAGTGAACCCCTCCACAACTGAACATACAAGTATTGTACTATGGCTAAGCTGAACAATTGTGTCCATGGCCAACTGGTAGCCCATAACATTCCTATAGTATAGATGAGCCATAACAAAAAAGTTTCACACTCACCAGCTACAGGATGTTGGTCTCCAGCCACACCAGATGTACCTATGGAATTGTGGGGGAGAGGTATTGTCAGCAAACACAAATGTGGCACTGGTAAAGGATAATATTTGTGTATACCAACATGTACAGTACAAACTGTGATACTGCCCATATTGCTGACAGTCTGAGCATGTGTGCACATGCGTGCATTACACACCCACCCCCAAATGCAGATTGACCTGACATTCATGTACAGGTATGCAGAGGCTGCCTCTATGATTGCTACAGTGTTAAAGTGATGACCACAGGAGGCTTACCTGGATGGTCTTCTGCTGTGGAAGCTGTGCAACCCACCTCCATGATATATGGGGTGATGGATGCTTGTGAGCTGGTGGTTGAACCCAGTTTGCAAGGAACTCCTCAGTGGTTGAGAGTGGTTGTTGTGTGCAGGCTCTCCACCGGTGCCAGCACCATCCCTGGCCACAGCTGCGGCCCTTTGCATTGCAGCATTTATCATATTGGTGGCCCAGTGATGGACCTGCTCATAGCTTCTGTCCTGTAGCCTGACATGATTTACTGATGTAACAAGGCCTGCCCGCAGTGCAGCGCATTGTTCCTACATATGGTGACTCCTCGGCAATAGGATGGCATGATGCAGTCTGAGGCTGTCAACTATGACTTCATTCTCTGCTGCAGAAAAAGGTGGGTTCCTCCATCTGCACATCACTTCTGAAATACAAGAAGAGGGGGAATGCATCACAGGACCATATACATTGTTCTTCATTATGTACACACCCTGCACATCCACATTTGCCAGCATTATCCTCTACTAACTCCCACATCATACCCTGCTATCTCTCACCACAGTATGTATGTGGCTATCAGCAACATAGTGGCAATATATCATGCATTTCCTGCCTCATCCTGCTGTTTTCTGCTACTTGCTGCATGTTCTCTAAGGTGTTTACATCTTTTCTGTTGCACCTATTACTGCTTGTTTATAGCCTGTCTACATTGTATGCAGTAGTGTAAGCCTCCTATGTTTCTTTTACGCACCTAGGCTGTAGGGCCACCCCTTTGGTCTCCCTGGCTTTTCTTCCCACAGAGTCTAACAAATATGGCAGGACAATTTTCTACAGTTTCCCCTGCCATTCCGGTTGATATGTGCATCCTGACACAGTGTAGCAACTGCCTAATGTAATGGACAACCATCTACAAACACCACCAAGGAACAAAATTGGTGGGAAATGCAATGACATTAGGACCCTACAGTCCATGGTCACTCCCTCTCAAGCCCACACATCTGTCATTGAAAAGGTTGTCAAGACAATCACTGCACCTCACACAACACCCACACCTACACAACACAAACCCACATATGCGCAGGTCCTCAACATAAACATCCCCAAACAAAGGAGGCCGCCTCCGAGGAAGAAACACACATGAAATCCACACCCCTGCACACCACATACCATGTATAGCCCCTCACCTGTGTCCCACAGCCACAAAGGCATCACCATAAATCAAACATATCAGTCATAACAGACTCCATTGTGAGACACACAGATGTGCATATCACCATGCTATATATATGGAGAAGGTCAGGGTTACTTGTATGACAGGTGGCAGAATCTGCCATATCACATACATACTGCTGTCTCTCAACAACACTTACTGTTATGAGTCTGTCATAGTCCATGCTGGCATGCCTGACCTGAGACATACCTCCCTGGACTATATGATGTGACACATGATTGAGCCAGCTGAGTATGTGTCCTAGGCAGGTATGCCCCTAGCCTTAAGCAGCAGTCTGCTGTCACCCAGAATGAAGGTGCAATACAATCAGGAAATGAATGACCTTAACAATTGGCTTGGTTTCAGGTGACATTTCAGGGGGAATCAGTACCTGACAGCCTGAGATGATATGATGAACAAACCACAATGATTTGCCAGAGATGGCCTCCATCTGTCTCACCTGGCCTTCAGGCTTCTGGCCATGATTCTTGTCACCATCATAGTGCCCTTATTAGGAAAAGTGGTGATATTAACACTAACAACATGAAAGTGTCAACAAATCACAAATTGAAGGCTATGCTGCTAAATGTTAGAAGTCTGAACATGAATCTGCACCCATTGCAAGCGGTGTTAACCATGGAGAATGCTGCCATCTATGCAGTGAGAGAAACATTGCTAAAATCTGCAGAGAGCAGCCCAGCCTTACACGGTTACTCATCCTATCATACAGCCAGACCCCAAGGTGTTGGCAGTAAAGCAAAGGGACGTGGGGTTTCACTATATATGAAAGACATGCACACCTCCAGGTTGGTCAAACAGTAAGACACACAGAGACACTCCAGGTGCAGTTAACCATTGCCAAGACTCCTATTCAAATCATAGTTAGCTACCAGCCCCCACATGTGATCAAGATGCCCATTCTGCCTATATGGACCTGTTCAACTCTATCAGGATTTGACTCTGTACTCTGGTCCTGGGTGACTCTAAGTACCCAAGCATACACTGGATAAACAACTCATGCCAGTATATAAATGCCCAGAGATTCATGGAATTTGGCAATGTAAACACCTTGGAACTGTCAGTTGCTACCCGCACATGAGGTGAAGATCTCTGGGAGTTGATAATAGACAATATGAGTAACCCCTGCAGAATCCCTACATTATCATCCTCCCTGGTAAAACCAACCATAAAGTGGCCACATTGCAGTCACTATCTCCCACAATACCTATCTACCTAGGTTTAGACATACAAACATCTCCAAAGTTGATTACAGCCTCTTGATCGATGGTATAAACAGCTTCATAGCCCCCTCTCCCTCTGTAGGAACTGGCACCAATATCCAGAAATACACCAAAGTACTATACATGCATTTGTATAGATGCATGGAGTGAGGTTTACTTGACAAGGCTACATCATCCTCTGCAAGGATAAGTAAACCTGTGTGGTGGACATCTGTAATAAATACACTCTATAACAGGAGTGAAATACTGCTGTCCAAAACCAAGAAGGAGCAGGTGCCCAGTGTGAAGCACTGTCTCCTGAGCCTGTACAAGCAAATAAGATCACTATTGAAATCCTGCAAAGTAAACTCTGAGCCCTCATTGGTGACATCCACTACAGACAGTCATATATCCTTCTTCACATATGTCTAAAACCTCAAAGGAAGCACCCAGACCTGCTCATACATGGTGGTCAGGGAAGCCAGATATACAAGTGCTGTAGATATATCAAACTTGCTACCTGACAAAGTCACTGAAAGCTATACCCATTGTCCCCCTGTCAGTACATCAGGACACCCCTAGTACCTGCCCCTTCTTCTTATATCTAGGGAACAGGTCATCACTGGCATCTCAAAGTCATGGAATACAGCCTCCATGGTACCCAATGACATAGCAGGATGCATCCTACATGATCTCAAGCATTAACCCACAGCACCATTAGGCACTGTATTCAACCAAGGCCTGAATACCACCTTTGTCCCAGCCAAGTGGAGGACACCCACTGTCATCCTTTTACACTAAGGTGATGCGTCCACCGATCTGGCACATTATAGACCCATCAGCCTAACTAGCCTGATCTGCAAGGCCATGGAACAGATTATCATGAACCTCATTAACTAGGACATTGGTGACCTCCACACACTCGATCACACACAGTTTGGCTTTGTCAAGGGGGGATCATGTCTGTTACATTTGGTTGACTTCTTTGACAGAGTGACCAAAGCCATGGATGAGGGAGAGACAGTGCACGCACTGCCTACCATGACCCCACCAAAGACTTTCACAGTATCCCCCACTTGGCCATAATATATATATATATATATATATATATATATATATATATATATATATATATATATATATATACTCTCACAACTAGGCAACAAGTTACCAAATGGGGAGCACACTGGCACACTGACAGCACTCACCTACTCTATATAGGGGAAGCCACCTCAAGTGGTAGACCCATAACTAGTGGTGTAACCCAGTGTTCTGTCTTGGGGCCTCTGTTATGTGTGATGTACTCTTCTGAAGTGCTGGGCACAACCAGTGGACTATGACGGACCATGTTTGCAGAAGACTGGATGGTGGGTGCTGTCACCAAATCCCCTAGTGATGTGGATATCCCACCTACAGGGTCTCATGTAGGCACATGAGTGGTGGCAGACATATGACCTCAGGCTGCATACCACAAAATGCAGCATCATCCTCTTTGGGGAGTGTGACATCCCCACAAATTATCACATTACTAACAATGTCTTTAGCATCCACTCAGTCATGAGGGATTTGGGCACACAGGTTGATGGCACCATGGCATTTGACTACCATGTTGCTTCCTTTGTAAGCAAAGCCTTCTACATGGCCCATCTCATATGTAAGGGTATCTCATCCAAGGACATGGGGGTCATAACATCCTTGTATTCCTCCCTAATAAGGCCCATTATTGAGTATAATGCCCCTTTTATCATGTACCTCACAAAGAGCATGCAACACCTGCGGAGACCACAGAGGTTCCTCACCAGGGAGTACCAGGGCCTTAAACATCTACCATACACAGATAGGGTACAAGGCCATCATTCTTCCCAGTTTCATACAGACTCCACTGAGATGACCTCTGTGTGGCATACAAGGCAATCATGGACTCCTCCTTAATGGGACTTTTGAACATCTGCAACTCAAGCTCCAGTCAAGTAACCCACACACACAGCCTCAACCTGATCTGTAAACAGAGTAACAGAACAGAGTAACACCAAATCACTCGAAGCCAGTAGAGTCCACGGGTTATACTTTATTGTAGAAGACACAAGGGTTGAGCGCTTTCATCTGCCAAAATACAGATTTCTTCAGAACCATTAACAAGGCATCAAATCAAACATTATATACCTGTTTAGGCGCCAAAATCAAATTAATTATGTTAATCTTAAAATGGCCATGTTCTTAAAACCATGCTAATTGAAATGCTAAGATACTGAAGTACAAAAATACGATAATACAAACATACAAAACTACTTTGTCCAAAACATATGATATACTATAAATATATTATAAAAATGTTGTAAAAATGCATATAAAAATGCATATATAAACACATATTTAAAAATGCATAAAAATGCATAAAAATGCATAGAGTGCATGGGAATGCTGTTCTCTATTTACTACATAGATAGGTGCGTAGGAACTCATCTTATACGATTTCTAAAATAAATAAATGATAGAGTATATAACTGAAGCTTGTTGTGACTTATAAAGACTACAGATACCATGTATTCATTATGCCATATCTATACTGTACTAACAGTGTGCGTCCGATGAATCTGCTTGATAAAAATCCATCCCCTAATTACATAAACACTACATGGGGCAAGAAATTCAAAGGGTACTTGTGCTGGAATCTTTGAGACTTAATAGTAATCCCTAAAATCTCAGTTCAATGCTAACAAGGGTTTTAAACTAATGAAGTCATTAATACCTGGCGTTGTAGTGGCATCTGTGCATATTTGCCATCTACTTTCTTTCCAAGCCAGGTATGTCTTCCAATTCCCACCTTTGTCCTTAATATTTACTTGGTCTATGATAGAAAACCTAAAGGTGTGGTCTGTACCTTTGTCATGAATGTGTCTGTATAAAGTGTTTTTAGTGTCTTGCTTATTTATCCTGTAAATGTGTTCGTATATCCGTGTCTTGATCTTCCTCTCCGTTTTGCCTATATAAAAGGCCGGACACTTTGTACAGTTGGCAATGTACACTAAACGTTGGGAATTGCAATTGCCTGGAATACAAGTTATCTTGGTGTACGTGATGTTCTCTAGTCTAATGGTAAGTGTGGTGTTGATGTACCTACATTGATTGCAACGTCCACATTTACTAGTCCCTTTTGTGCTCCTTGCTCTTTCACTCTTCATTCCACATTCCAATATGTTTTTTATATTGTTTCCGGTTTTATACACAGTACATATCTCTGTTCCAACTGTACTCCCCAGGGTGCCCGCAGAGATGATGATATTCCAATGCTTCTTCAGAATGTCAGTAATCAAATTGACTAAGGAATTAAATCTAATCACGCATATCATCTTGTTCGAAATCAAACATGAAGTACTCTGCATTGTAGTTGGACTACCTAACAGTGGTTTGTATTTAAGCCCCCATTGAGCTTTGACATAAGTGGTGATATTATCCAATAACTTCTTGGGATAGCCTCTTTCAGTGAAAAGACGTGAGATAAAGTCTAGTTCACTATTCATGTCTTCGAGGGTGGATGACATTCTAGCTGCTCTGATGCACTGGCCCTTCACAATGTTTTTGAAGATGTGTCGTGGATGGCAGCTAGTAAAATGAATGTAGTCGTTGGAAAAGGTGGGCTTCCTGTATAATCTAGAAATAAATCCGGTACCAGTGTTGCCTATCCAGGTGTCCAAGTATGTGATACCCTTATTGTCATGTTGGAACGTGAATCTCAAAAAATCAGTGGTGTTGTTAAGGTGCTCCACAAAGGTGGGAATCATGTCTGTTGGTCCGGTCCAAATAATAAACACATCATCCAGAAATCTGGTGTATAGCCGGATGTGTTTATAATATTCACAAGTAAATAAATGTACATTTTCCCACTCTAGCATTACCAAGTTGGCAAAAATGGGAGCGCAAGATGCTCCCATAGCTACCCCTCGGGATTGTCTAAAGAGTTCGCCTTGATGTTCAATGTAATTGTGTTCCAACACCAAACTCATCATATCCATGATCAGATTCACTCTGTCCCAGCTGCTTCCTAAATATTTGCTTAAACTACTTTGAAAATAGTCTAATCCTGTGTTCACCGGGATGCTGGAAAAAAGATCTTGAACGTCAATAGTTAAGAACGTCAGGTTTTCATCCCACATGTCCATAGTAACTTTACTTAAAAAGTCCCATGAATCTTTGACCAAGTGGTTAACCTTGTTGTAAATATGCTTGGTCCACTGATCAATAATGGTTCCTATCTTAAATGTCTTGGACTTAGATCCTGAGATTATAGGTCTAAATGGTGGTTTGGTCTGGTTCTTGTGAATCTTAGGGATTCCGACTATACGTGCCAAGACCGGGTGTTCAGTTTTCGCAAACTCGTATAATTCACTGGTAATGCGGTCATCAATGAAATACTCTTCTAAGGCATTGTCAATGCGTCTGTAACCGATGTTGATCTGGTTTAAAGTTACCTTCTCATAATTGCCTGAGTCATATAGAATACTGTGTATTTCATTGTGATACTGGGTGTTGTCGAAAATCACCACCCCTCCACCCTTGTCCGGTTTCATGATTCTAATCTCTTTATTGCTGATAAGATCTTTCAAGCATGTCCTTTCATCTGTGGTTAGGTTGTCTGAAAATACATTCCCTACACTGTTGTTGTACCTGATATCTTTGTGTAATTGGTAGATGTCATGACAAACCATATTCTCATATATGGTGACCTGAGAGTTCGCAATTGGTATAAATGTACTTTTTTTCTTTAAGACATTATGATGCATGTGCTCTGATGTCTTGTTAGTACTGTCATTGAATTGTATAGCCAGATTTAACCTTCTACAGAAAAACTTGATTTCCTTAATGAGATCAAACAAATTGAACTTGACCGTAGGTATGAACTTCATACCTTTGCTGAAAAGTGTTATAAGGTCTTTGGTAACAGGGGTGTCAGTGTAGTTATACACTTTGAAACCTTGATGACTACTAATACATGGCCCTTTGTTGAGGGCTGAATCCGAACAAACACCATTTACTAGCTTGTGCAAGGGGGATCTCAACTTAACTGTGTCCTTATCTGGAACAATGCAGTTGTCTGCGTCTATAATGTCCGCAGTAGTGCTGCCATGAGACTCTAGTATCTCCTTTGTTGTTTCTTTGGTGCTGGGAAATACCGCCCCCCTTGAAAATTTTCTTCCTCATACCTCCGCATATGTCTTTTGTTACTTCTAGAATGTGTCACTTCAAATATTCCATCATTTTCACTGGTGTATTTGGGCCAAACGTATGCTCTATCATTTCTATATAAATCCATGTCCCTGTCTAATTTATGCATCTTCCTTTCATAAGCATTTTTCACTTTAGCTGTAGCCTGACTAAACTGACTAGAATAACAGTCATACCATCTATCAAACAATACGTCCTTAATAATACATTCATTTAAATTGTACACTTCATCTAATAATACCTTAGCTTTGTGTTCATTATGTTTGATAAGATGTTTCATATAAGTGTATCCGAAATCATCGAACATAAGGTTGAAATCAGTTGTAATACTACTATCAATCTTAATCCCTAATGGTAATTTAAAGAACCTAAGTCCTTTCGGGACTATTTTTAATGCTATACATTTCTCAAAATATGCAATGTCCATCCTAACACATTTTAATTGTATCAATTTTCTACCCAGTGAGTAAATTCTAGATTTAATATCATCTTTTTTATTATTATTATTGAAATTAAAATTAGTATTGTCAGATTTGTCATTAAAATATCCCCTTGAATCATGCTTATTCATAAAATCAAAATCATCTGAAACAAAATCATTGAACATATTGGACACTCCTGTGTCTTTAGTTTTATCAATAAATGTCTTTTTAGGACTGGATAAAAAATCCTTTTTTACAGTACCTTTGCTGCAATGGGATGTTTTATTCACCACAGTAGAATATGTCCTTAAGTTCTCATTCTGCTTTTTGGGACGTGCACCCAATTTTTCGTTGTCAGCATTCAAATTTACCATGCTAAAATCAAATGTAAAATCCTCCTCTAGGGATATGTTAGCTGGATTAACTGCCAAATCAATGCGTTGGTTACTTTCTCCCACTAGAGCCTCGCCCTGACCATTTGGTATATCGCTGGAGTAGCTACAGTCCGCCGCTTCATCCAAAATGATGAATTTGGCTCTTACTGTGCTGTCATCGCCATCCCCGTTCCGACCAGGGATGAACTCAGAAATAACTTGTTTGTTGATATAAGCGGTGCCTCCGCTCTGGACTGGAGCAAATTCAGAAGTAACATGCTTATTTACATGAGCGGAACCTCCGCTCTCCAAAACAGCTGCTGTGAGTTTGTTGACCATGTCCAATAGTTTGTTGACGTCACCTTTTAGCGACGTTACCTCCTCACGAAGTGCCTTGTATTCCTCCGGCTTCCATAAAGTGCTAGGCGAACCCTCTTCTGCCATCAAACGACTGGTAACAGTAAAAAGTGTAAGGTGATCACAACCGGTAAACAGAGTAACAGAACAGAGTAACACCAAATCACTCGAAGCCAGTAGAGTCCACGGGTTATACTTTATTGTAGAAGACACAAGGGTTGAGCGCTTTCATCTGCCAAAATACAGATTTCTTCAGTGTTAGGATGGACATTGCATATTTTGAGAAATGTATAGCATTAAAAATAGTCCCGAAAGGACTTAGGTTCTTTAAATTACCATTAGGGATTAAGATTGATAGTAGTATTACAACTGATTTCAACCTTATGTTCGATGATTTCGGATACACTTATATGAAACATCTTATCAAACATAATGAACACAAAGCAAAGGTATTATTAGATGAAGTGTACAATTTAAATGAATGTATTATTAAGGACGTATTGTTTGATAGATGGTATGACTGTTATTCTAGTCAGTTTAGTCAGGCTACAGCTAAAGTGAAAAATGCTTATGAAAGGAAGATGCATAAATTAGACAGGGACATGGATTTATATAGAAATGATAAAGCATACGTTTGGCCCAAATACAACAGTGAAAATGATGGAATATTTGAAGTGACACATTCTAGAAGTAACAAAAGACATATGCGGAGGTATGAGGAAGAAAATTTTCAAGGGGGGCGGTATTTCCCAGCACCAAAGAAACAACAAAGGAGATACTAGAGTCTCATGGCAGCACTACTGCGGACATTATAGACGCAGACAACTGCATTGTTCCAGATAAGGACACAGTTAAGTTGAGATCCCCCTTGCACAAGCTAGTAAATGGTGTTTGTTCGGATTCAGCCCTCAACAAAGGGCCATGTATTAGTAGTCATCAAGGTTTCAAAGTGTATAACTACACTGACACCCCTGTTACCAAAGACCTTATAACACTTTTCAGCAAAGGTATGAAGTTCATACCTACGGTCAAGTTCAATTTGTTTGATCTCATTAAGGAAATCAAGTTTTTCTGTAGAAGGTTAAATCTGGCTATACAATTCAATGACAGTACTAACAAGACATCAGAGCACATGCATCATAATGTCTTAAAGAAAAAAAGTACATTTATACCAATTGCGAACTCTCAGGTCACCATATATGAGAATATGGTTTGTCATGACATCTACCAATTACACAAAGATATCAGGTACAACAACAGTGTAGGGAATGTATTTTCAGACAACCTAACCACAGATGAAAGGACATGCTTGAAAGATCTTATCAGCAATAAAGAGATTAGAATCATGAAACCGGACAAGGGTGGAGGGGTGGTGATTTTCGACAACACCCAGTATCACAATGAAATACACAGTATTCTATATGACTCAGGCAATTATGAGAAGGTAACTTTAAACCAGATCAACATCAGTTACAGACGCATTGACAATGCCTTAGAAGAGTATTTCATTGATGACCGCATTACCAGTGAATTATACGAGTTTGCGAAAACTGAACACCCGGTCTTGGCACGTATAGTCGGAATCCCTAAGATTCACAAGAACCAGACCAAACCACCATTTAGACCTATAATCTCAGGATCTAAGTCCAAGACATTTAAGATAGGAACCATTATTGATCAGTGGACCAAGCATATTTACAACAAGGTTAACCACTTGGTCAAAGATTCATGGGACTTTTTAAGTAAAGTTACTATGGACATGTGGGATGAAAACCTGACGTTCTTAACTATTGACGTTCAAGATCTTTTTTCCAGCATCCCGGTGAACACAGGATTAGACTATTTTCAAAGTAGTTTAAGCAAATATTTAGGAAGCAGCTGGGACAGAGTGAATCTGATCATGGATATGATGAGTTTGGTGTTGGAACACAATTACATTGAACATCAAGGCGAACTCTTTAGACAATCCCGAGGGGTAGCTATGGGAGCATCTTGCGCTCCCATTTTTGCCAACTTGGTAATGCTAGAGTGGGAAAATGTACATTTATTTACTTGTGAATTTTATAAACACATCCGGCTATACACCAGATTTCTGGATGATGTGTTTATTATTTGGACCGGACCAACAGACATGATTCCCACCTCTGTGGAACACCTTAACAACACCACTGATTTTTTGAGATTCACGTTCCAACATGACAATAAGGGTATCGCATACTTGGACACCTGGATAGGCAACACTGGTACCGGATTTATTTCTAGATTATACAGGAAGCCCACCTTTTCCAACGACTACATTCATTTTACTAGCTGCCATCCACGACACATCTTCAAAAACATTGTGAAGGGCCAGTGCATCAGAGCAGCTAGAATGTCATCCACCCTCGAAGACATGAATAGTGAACTAGACTTTATCTCACGTCTTTTCACTGAAAGAGGCTATCCCAAGAAGTTATTGGATAATATCACCACTTATGTCAAAGCTCAATGGGGGCTTAAATACAAACCACTGTTAGGTAGTCCAACTACAATGTAGAGTACTTCATGTTTGATTTCGAACAAGATGATATGCGTGATTAGATTTAATCCCTTAGTCAATTTGATTACTGACATTCTGAAGAAGCATTGGAATATCATCATCTCTGCGGGCACCCTGGGGAGTACAGTTGGAACAGAGATATGTACTGTGTATAAAACCGGAAACAATATAAAAAACTTATTGGAATGTGGAATGAGGAGTGAAAGAGCAAGGAGCACAAAAGGGACTAGTAAATGTGGACGTTGCAATCAATGTAGGTACATCAACACCACACTCACCATTAGACTAGAGAACATCACGTACACCAAGATAACTTGTATTCCAGGCAATTGCAATTCCCAACGTTTAGTGTACATTGCCAACTGTACAAAGTGTCCGGCCTTTTATATAGGCAAAACGGAGAGGAAGATCAAGACACGGATATACGAACACATTTACAGGATAAATAAGCAAGACACTAAAAACGCTTTATACAGACACATTCATGACAAAGGTACAGACCACACCTTTAGGTTTTCTATCATAGACCAAGTAAATATTAAGGACAAAGGTGGGAATTGGAAGACATACCTGGCTTGGAAAGAAAGTAGATGGCAAATATGCACAGATGCCACTACAACGCCAGGTATTAATGACTTCATTAGTTTAAAACCCTTGTTAGCATTGAACTGAGATTTTAGGGATTACTATTAAGTCTCAAAGATTCCAGCACAAGTACCCTTTGAATTTCTTGCCCCATGTAGTGTTTATGTAATTAGGGGATGGATTTTTATCAAGCAGATTCATCGGACGCACACTGTTAGTACAGTATAGATATGGCATAATGAATACATGGTATCTGTAGTCTTTATAAGTCACAACAAGCTTCAGTTATATACCCTATCATTTATTTATTTTAGAAATCGTATAAGATGAGTTCCTACGTACCTATCTATGTAGTAAATAGAGAACAGCATTCCCATGCATTCTATGCATTCCTATGCATTTTTATGCATTTTTAAATATGTGTTTATATATGCATTTTTATATGCATTTTTACAACATTTTTATAATATATTTATAGTATATCATATGTTTTGGACAAAGTAGTTTTGTATGTTTGTATTATCGTATTTTTGTACTTCAGTATCTTAGCATTTCAATTAGCACGGTTTTAAGAACATGGCCATTTTAAGATTAACATAATTAATTTGATTTTGGCGCCTAAACAGGTATATAATGTTTGATTTGATGCCTTGTTAATGGTTCTGAAGAAATCTGTATTTTGGCAGATGAAAGCGCTCAACCCTTGTGTCTTCTACAATAAAGTATAACCCGTGGACTCTACTGGCTTCGAGTGATTTGGTGTTACTCTGTTCTGTTACTCTGTTTACCAGTTGTGATCACCTTACACTTTTTACTCAACCTGATCTGTGACATCAATAGGACTTGTTGGCAGGTCAGATGCATGTCCCACACACTCACCCAGCTGTGGAATGGGCACCTTGTCCATAACAGGCAGAGTACCTCTTTACCCCTTTTTCAGCAACACCTAGATAACTGGATGATAAACAGGTCATACACCCTTGAGATACCACCTGTGTCCCTGTTGGACTGGAACATCAGATGCTGACTTGCATAAACATGGCCTAAACTCTGGGCTAGGCTTATGAGGGCCTCAGGGCCAATATCCTACTAACCTCATATGATTCTAGGTATACCGGTTATGGCCCTGAGTGCTGTGTTGAATAGTGTTGTCATGTCTCCACAGCCATCACTGCCATCTACTGTGGTGTGTCCACTATGGGCAATGTCCCAGTACCATGTCATACAGCCACCATCCGACAAATTGGTGAGTGTTATTACAAGTATATGGGGACAGTCCAGCAACATATGTGTGACCTAATGACAGACAGCACTGCAAACATGCTGTGGGATATCCTCCCTGTATGTGTCCAACATCTGCAGTACACAGATGTTTGCAGAATGTGTACATGTGCCTGATATATGTGGATCCTCTGCCAGACAAGTGTGGATGTGTGGCAAACAGTTGGACAATACGAAATGTTTGATCCCAGACTGTGGGTAATCTGGCTGTCACACACCAGACCCCTCAGAAAACAGTTACAGTACATTAATATCTGGCACTGTATTAATTCTCTTATGTTGTATGCTTGATTTGTACACTCTGTCACTGAGGCCAGGTCTGTGTCCCCCCACTACTACTGGCTATAACCTGTTGTCCTGCTGTAAGGGGTCAACAGGTATGCTAGGCACAGCTCTCAAGTGATGAGCTATATGTGTGGAGTACACAGTGTCCCAGCCAGAGTACATCTGGAACAGTCAGGGACACCTGCACAATGTTTGAAGTATGCCTGTGTAACATTCAGAGACTGAGAGGAGGTGACTGACAGTACAGAATGTGATATGCCAGCTATATCCACCAGTACTTATGTTCAGTATTGCCTAAAACGCAATCGAGTAGCATCTGTACATAAGCAGACCATTGTTGGAAGGACTCAGAGGGCCAGAGCTGTGATCTATGTCACTATATCCTAGTTGACAGGGTCGTGTGTTTGAGAACTGGCAGAGGTGTATTGTTTGCTAATGTGCATCACAGATACTAAGGATATGTGTATGGAAACAGCTGTTCATCTTCAGAGCTGAGTGGTCTAGTGGGCTAATGCACTATATTGTATTTGACAAGGTAGTGGGTTTGAGACTTGGTGGGAATTACTTTTTTGCGGATGTGTATCACTGATACTTATGATATGTTTATGGAAACAGCTGATATTTGTCAGAGATGAGTGGCCTAGTGGGCTACTGCACTATGTCCTAGTTGGCAAGGTCCTAGGTTTGAGACTTGGCAGGGACAATCATTTTGCTGATGTGCATAACAATGTCAGAAAGATAGAAGGTGATTAAAACAGTTTTAACAGCTTTAAGCATGTTTGCACGACATGCTGTAATGTGGCAAGGTACTTAGCTCCACTTAAACCTGCTCTATTTCCAAAAAAAGAAAAGAAAAAAGGGGCAATAGGAAAGTGGTGAAATAGGGGCAAGCAGGGGGAAAACTATGTGAAAGGCAGATAGAGATGTGCAGGATGGATGTGGGAAAGTACCATACCTCTCCATTTCTTGTACAGCAACAGCTGTGCAGGTTATGGACAATTTGGAATGTGGAGCCTCACATCCGAGAGAGGTGCATGTGACATAACTGTGTTGATTAATTGCTGTAATGATTGATTATGGGCAGTGTACATGAAGAGCTATGTATGGGGAGATATTTTTTGTGGGACAGATGCCTTTTTTTAAGGAGGGAGTGAAATATTGGGGAAGAGATATAGGTACATGTGGGGAGGTAAGTTGGGTAGGAGAGGTAGCATTTGCAAATAGACAAAACAGACAAGACAGCAGACAGGCATGGTGCATGACACATGAGGGGGTAAACACCTTGGACAGAGAGGGTGTTGTGGAATCGGAGAGCCATGTACCCCCCAGATGGCAGCAGTGGGACTAAGCTCCCCACCCATGGGCAATCATCACTGGTCCTTTACTGTCCCAAAGGTGGCTGTGCTATGGCCTGGGCTAGCCTGCCCCTACAGGTTGGCCAGTCTGCCTTCAATCCAGTGCAGTCAGTTGTCAAACCCTTGCTGCACGATCCCACGCACCATGCCTAGTAGCTGTTGCTGGGTGACAACTCCCTCTCCACACCTGCTCTGGGGGGGGACAGGCCCCATCCTCTGTGGTGGTTCCACCCATAGGTGGTGCAGGACCAGCAGAGGGGGCACCTCCAGGTTGGGTCCCAGAAATGCTATAACCTGGTGCCATGTCCAGTTGAGGTAGGGTAGGTGGATCAGCAGGAACCGGACTACCCAGTCAAGCTATGGTGTTTAGGTTTTTCAAAGTGTATAGGTTAGTAATGAAGAAAATGTGGTTAGTTGTAACAGCATGCCAGAACAAATCACATAACCCAGTAACTTAACATTGCATACCATATAGAACACAACAATAATTGGTTTAACAGTCAGTATTGTAACAGCATGCCAGTAACAGTTATGGCATAAAGACAGCAATATAGGTAATTCAACAAGGTATGCAACCATTGCAATACATAACAATAATAAAACACAAGGCCCAACATAACGCTTTGAGAACAACATATGTTAAAAGAAAACCATACCCGATGTATAAGAATAATAAATTATGATGCAGATAAATGGTGGGGGGAGAGGAAATACATGCCATTACTACCAGTATAGGCTATATTGTTTGCAACAGAACTCTTATATACTCTACATGTCTACCCTTAATTTATGTATACAAGTGCCCTATAGCTTCTGTAGCACCTACATACCTCTCAAGCTATCAGCATGGGACAGTATGGGCCAAGTTATAACACCTACAGATACAGAACATGTCAAGGGAACATATGTGGGACAGTATGGGCCAAGCTACAACACCTACAGGTACAGAACTACAGGGAAGCATTACATGTCAGGTGAATATATGTGATGACCAAGGTGTAATGTGGACTGATGTAATGTGACTGTGCTATTGAGATAAATTAAGTGGCTGTTAAAACTGTACCACAGGGATTTGGCAACAGTGATCACAGTCCATGACAGCATGACACTCAAGAGACATGTATCATGCATAGTACAGAGAGTTTATGCTTATCTTTTGCAGGCATGGGGTTAGACTATCAGCAGATATTCACAGACACACCAGGCACACATCCATACCAAGATTAAACAGTTTTATTTGTTTTAATAACTTGTATTAGTATTGTACTTGTTAACTTTTTATTTACTGTAGTCTTATCACCTTGCTGAGCAATGCTGTTAACACTCTGGTACATCTGAACACACAAATTAGTTACCCATTTGAACACCTACTACAGCCATTTATTTACCTGTAATTCCTGTGGGGAGAACATCTGTTAACAATACATAACCGTTTCTAGTAATATTTAGTACTTGTCCCTGGATTTGAACACTGGTCTGTGTGTGACAAAAAGTATATCATACCTAGCTTTTATCACACTGAGCTACTGAGCCACCACTGAATATTGATTGACTAATATATGCCTAGAGCTCACATGGTAACAAACTGTGACCTGGTAATGGAGGTAGACTGTCATACAAGACTGCAGTGACACTTGAACATACATGCATGAGATTCATGCATGACAGAGCTAGTCGATGAACTGTGCATTAATACTTGGAATGCTGGTGTACACATTTAACCCCTAGTGGATGGGAATATGTGTGTGATTTGGTCAGACAATAGCAGAGTGCTGGGTTGCCTACCTGACCCATAAACTGTTGCAGATGGTATATTTGCAGTCTACAATAATTACAGTTTCATACTTGCCTGCAGCAATGTAACTAAGTTCAGGAATGCATATAGCTGAAATGCAATGATTAACAAAAGACAATCCTGAGATAAACACACTATTATACCTTAGCCACTACTCTAGGTTCAGATCTTAGTGCAGAACAAATACCATAATGCATTATATCTTGTAGTATAGCTCCACATCTACACTTTAGCAAAACAGTTCTTTATCAGCTAACCTTCCATTACTTCATGGTATTATTCCGGGTTTACTTCACAGCACTTGTAATACTTGATTTCTTGACCAACAGCCCAAAACACACACATTTTGCACAACACAGCTTTATTAGGGGAGACATGAAACATTGACTGGTATACATCTAACAGTGTTTATTGATGAACATTTTAGATAAAGCAGGTGTTGCAAGACAGCTGTTATTCCACAATTTATGCAGTAATAACTTTATTTCCTTAATAATTCTGAATGCAGTTGAACTTTATTTCCTTAACACTGTGCATGCCGTTGAACTTTATGTCCTTAAAATAATGAATGCAGTTGTACTTTATTATCTTAACATTATTAATACAGTATAAACTTTTATTTCCTTAATATTAGTAATGCAGTAGTAACCTTCTTTATTAACATTAGCAGGTTTCACTGTATCTGGTGTTACTCACTTATATCAGTCAAGGTCTTTGATCACATTCATTGCAGTACACTCAAAACAGAATATGCTTCCTGACAGGGTTGGGAGGGTGGCCTAATGGTTAAGGTGTTTGCCTTACAAACACAAGGTGCAGGGTTTGAGTCTCACAAGGGATAATTGGCTAGGCTTAAAATGGCTTGCAAAGGCAGTTAGCTAAGTACTAATCTATGAACCTATGACAGTTACTACTGTACTCAATATGTTACTGTAGATTGCAAAATATATCTGTACTCATCACACTCATGGTACAATCTAGACAGGTGCCCTGCATGGGCCTCCAGGTTGTGCTCTCTCCTCTGTAGCTATGAGGAGAGAAAAAAAAAACATTGCGCATATCTGTCTATCATACATGCAGATTAGTTATTGCTAAAACAATGCTAATAATACTTACAAACTGGTGGGACATTCCTATCTCTAGTGTCTTGGATCCAAGTGGCCAAGAGATCCCCCTTCCTATGCTTCAGGTCATCATAATCATGATGCACCTGCTCACCTGTGCGGGGGACACCACTTGCACTGGCCAGTCCCAGGCCTCCGATTTGTATTCAGACCCCTGGTACTGGCCCTGCAGCAGCGGATGTCATTGTATTTTACAAGGAGCCCAACCGTGACCGTGGACTCCAGAATGCCCCACCATTGCACCTGGAAGCTTGCACCCTCTCCAACTCCTGTCATAGTTCTTGCACAGGTCAAACTCCAACAGGTTCTGACTGTATTCCTGCCTGTTCAGCTTAAATAAGGAAGTTTTCCCACCCTTTGCCGCCATTGGGCCAGTTTTAAAAATGTGTTGCTTCACTTAGCACTGCACAAACCCACTCAACAGTTCTTAAACTGGCAATGCTTAGCAGGACACAAACAACTTAGGTGAGCTGAGGATTGCATAAACAGGGTTTGATTAGCAGTGCCAAATCAGCTAAGCAGAGCTGCTAATTGCTAAGCAGTGCTAAAATGTGTCCTGCTTAAGCACTGCTTGGCTTGGCTTAGCAGTGCTTAGCAGAGCTTAGCTAAGGGCAAACCAGATTTAAAAAATAAATAAAAATTAAATTATTTATTCATTACTACTAATTTATTATGTGTATGTATTGCACTTCTATATTTCCTGACCATATGTATTTTAATTTCTTTATCTCAGAGTATGTATTTTAGGTATGCAAAACTTGTGCGTAACTGGATCTTTTCTCCTCAGGTCTCCACTGATAATGGGCTTCTGGCCTAGCTGGACTAACCTGGTTAACAAATGTTAATACATCCATCAATAAAAAACAAAATTATAACATATTACTATCAAATATAAAAGCTGAATGGTCTGTCTGTGTATTCAAATCATGCACCTACATCACACAGGGCCACTACTCTAACCATTGAGCTACATGGGTATGTTGAGAACTGCTATGCATTTCTATATAGCTCTCAGCTATGTTTAAGCACTAATAACTAAAAATATTGAAGGCAACAGAGGAACGACTCTCAAAATAACGTACCAAAATTTTATTCAATGCTTTGGTAAAAAAGACTTCCTTAGAATGACAAAAGTATAAAAACTTGTTCCATTTAAATACTCAACATCCACAACCCACTTTCATTAATCAATCAATTATACAATCAACATATTGTTCTACTTAAAAACAAATGAGTACAGTTGTAAAAACATATAATACAGCTACACAGTTAGCTTTCTTTCTTCTAAAAAACATGTAATATTAATACTATCATTGAGTCCAGGTGGACTATCAGCACCTAACCTTAGTTGCCATAAAGTTTCTTTTCTTTCTACTTTGTTATTAATATTACCCCCCCCCCCAAATCCATGTTGATGTGTTCTAAAATTTCAAAAGCAAACTTCTTGTAGACAGTGCACACAGAAGCATGTCTATATAAGGCATTATTTGTATCTCTAGTTTTTATAGCATAATAATGTTTTACCCAGACTATATGGTAGTAATTACTGCCACCACCCAGCTAATATTTATCAGCTACTCAAAGGCCTTTAAAAGGGTGTCCAATTATGACTGTGCAATATTAATATCCAATAGCTCAGGGCTAAAGCTATTAGAGTGGCCTTGTACAGTTTTAACAAAGGCATGCAAGTACTATTAAGAGCTTAAATTATCTCTACACAAACCAGTCACAGTTAAAAGGTTTTAAAATATTTAATAATAAATAATTAAAACCACAAGACAATACTTTCTACTAACAGTGCTAGTCAAGAGTTCAGAGATCACACAGAAATACTTAAATTAATTCAGTAGTACAGTTCTGACATTTCAGAAAACACTTAGTCTAATCTTTTCTAGTTCTTAGCTATTCCTAAAAGAAAACACAAGTCCAGGTTTTGGCCTTATCTTCCCACTTCCCACTGTATGTCCTGGGTAGGAGACCTCTGCCATACCCACCTGACATTTGCTCAGCTTAATGGTCAACCCTTCCCTCTGTAGTCTGCCCAGCACCTCCCTGACATGCTGAAGGTGCTCTGGCCAGGAATGGCTGTAGATGCCAATATCATCTTGGAAAGTAAGGGCAAACTCTCCTGCTCCTGCCAGGATATGATCTGCCAGCCTCTGGAAAGTTGCTGTGGCATTCTTCATCCCAAAGGGCATCTTTGTGAACTCATACAAGCCAAAAGGAGTCACAAAGGCTGACTTCTGTCTAGCACTGGGAGTCAAGGGCACCTGCCAGTAACCCTTGGTAAAATCAATGGTTTTAAGATACCTAGCCCCACCCAGCTCTTCTAGGGCCTCATCTGTCCTAGGCATGGGGTAACCATCTGACTCTGTGTGACTATTTAATTTCCTGTAGTTCACACAGAACCTGGTGCTGCCATCCTTCTTTGGCACCAGTACTACTGGGGAGGCCCAGGGAATGTTGGACTATTGACTCACCTCTAGTTCCAACATCCCCTGTACCTCCTCCCTCAGGGTCTGTCTGACTCTCTCAGGCACCCTATAAGGGGCCTGCCTAATAGGCCTTTGGGGTCCTGTATCCATCTGGTGCTGCACTAGTTGGGTGCACCCTGGTTTCCCAGTGAACATGCCCTCAAATTCCTGCAACACTGCTTGGATTTCTCAAATCTGGGTAGGAAATACCTGCTGATACATTGCTACCTCTTCCACTGAGGTGTCAGCCCGAGCCTCACTAAGGAGATCAGTCCCCAGATTTCCCTCAGACTCCTCCTGCAATCCACTGCAAATGCTCAGCACAAGGGCCTCCCTATCATGGTAAAGTTTCATCATGTTAACATGGTACAATTTTTGCCCCTGCCATCTGCCTAGCAGTTCCACCATGTAGTTAACATCACTTACCTTTGTTACCATTTTGTAGGGTCCCTCCCAAGCTGCTTACAGCTTGTTGGGTCTGACAGGAATGAGAACCATTACCTGCTGCCCCAAAGCATACTCTCTAGCTCGAGCATTCCTGTCATACAACACTTTTTTGTTGTTGGGCTTCTGCCATCTTGAATTAAGTCTAGAGGTCCCATCACCCTGTGCCCATACAGCAACTCAAAGGGTGCAAACCCTGTGGATTCTTGGGGAACTTCTCTGTAAGCAAACAACAAATGGGGCAAATATTTGTCCCACTCCCTCTTAAACTGATCTGCAAATGCCTGTAGCATGGATTTGATTGTAGAGTTTAACCTCTCAACAAGACCATTAGTCTGGGGATGGTAGGGGGTGGTCTTCATGTGCTTCACCCCACAGGACTTCCACAGACAAGCCAGCAGGTCTGACATGAAATTGGCACCTCTGTCAGTCAGTATTTCTTTTGGGAAATCTACCCTACTGAAAATCTCTAACAAAGCATTTGCCACCTTCTCTGCCTCAATGCAGGACAAAGCCACTGCCTCAGAGTATCATGTAGCATAATCCACTACCACTAGGATATACTTTTTCCCTGTGGAACTTGTGGTACTCAGAGGAGATCCATAGCTACCCTCTGAAATGGCTCATCAACCAAAGGCAAAGGCATAAAAAGAGCTCTCACCTTGTCTCCTGCCTTGCCTACCTTTTGGCACTGCTCACAGGTCCTGCAGTACCCTGTTACATCTCTGGAAATTCCAGGCCAATTGAAGTTCTGTATAATATGCCTATTTGTATCTTTTATGCCCATAAGACCTGCAAAGGGAATACCATGGCCTATGGCTTGAAGCGCCAGATAGTAGGCTCTACGCACTACCAACTGCTGTACTCTCTCACCTTCTAGCCCTCCCTCAGGGGTCCACTCTCTGAATAGTAACCCTTTGTCCCAGTGTACAGATTCCCCCTTTCCTTGAGAATCAGGTGCCTCCCTGGCTACCTGCCTCAGGCCCTGCAATATAGGGTCTGAGAGCTGAGCCTGCCTCAACTCTCTCCTTGTAACCCTTCCCAGCTCCCTTTCCACAGGAATTCTGGCATCCTCTGACAGTGGTGCCTCACTGTCAGCCTAGGTACTACTACTCACCTCTACCTTTGCAGTCATTCTGTCCAAGGGAACATCAGTACCCACAAGCAGCTGTGGCTCACCTTCAGTCTCACTGCTACAGAGTAGCTCCCTCCCTGAAGTAACCACCTCACCAGTCCTGGCTGAAAGTATGTAGTCTGCCTGGGTTTTCCCCAGGCTACCAGACCCACATTGCCTGTCTCCTAGCCTTACTGCATGCAACTGCATAAGCACATGGTACTGCCTCATCCAAATCCTTCCCTCTCAGGACATCTGCAGGGTGGTAGTTTAGTACCCCTGTTGTCTCAAAACAACCTACTATTGGCATTTTTGTCTTTCTCACTTACTGGTTCCCTCAACTTTGGTTCTCCACCTTGCCTCTGTGGACACCTGTATGCCACATGGCCCCACTGGTTGCATTCAAAACATTTAACCCTAGCTCCTGGACATGTATCTGGACTGGTGGCTTCCACTGCTACTGGCAGATTCTGTTGGTGCAGTCTGTGCTGCCTACCATGGGTTCCTTTAGACCCATGAGCAGTACTGGGGGTCCCCTTCCTGTGCAGGCTGCCCTGCTTGCCAGGTATAGGTCTCCTTTTTTCCCCAACTCATCTGAAGTAGCACATTGTCTATCAGCTAACCAGATCCTCATGTCCTCAGGCAAAGTTCTAAAGGCTTGTTCCCTCTGAAAAAGGTCTGCCAGCCCTTCAAAAGTGGTGACCTGACATCCACTCACCCACCTATGGAAATAAGTGCTCAATTCAGCAACATATTCACACACACTTTCATCTGCCTTGCATCTAGGGTCATGAAACTTTTTCCTAAATGTTTCAGGTGTTAGCTTAAACAGTTCTAAAAGACAATTCTTTACAGCAGTATAGTCAAAACATGCAATGTCAGTCATTTTGGCCAGAACAGTTACAGCTTTACCATGGAGTAAGGGGGTCAGGAACCGTACCCAGAGCCCTTGGTCAACTTCATACTGTTTACATACCCTCTCAAACATATGAATGAAACTATCAAAATTATCCCCCTCTTTAAACTGCGGAAGAAATTTACTGACCTTTTGTGCTTCTGGGTTCCAGGTACTCCCTTCTCCATTACCTTCATGACTCTGGCAAAGAGTCAGCATCTCCTTCTCATGCTGCTTCTGCCTCTCTTGTTCCTCAGCTTGCAGATGCAACAGTTTCTCATTCTCCTCAGCCTGAACACAATGCAGTCTCTCAATTTCTTCTAATTCCACATGCCTGGTCTCCAACTCAAGTCTCTTTAGCTCCAGGTGGATTTTTAAGTCCACTGCAGAAATGTTGAGCTGTCCATTCTCTGAGGGTATCCCATCTCCACTGCCAGTCTGATTGTCCTCCTGGTTGCTGTTTTCTGATGCAGCTGCAACCAAGGCTGCAATCAGGTCTATCTTAGTCAGGTTTCCATGGACCTGTCCCCTAGCCTGGCACATCTCTGCCAGCTGGCTCCTTGTCAGCTTTCCATACTCTTCTGCTGACATGCTGCCTGCTCACCCTGACTAACTAAGCTAACAAAAGAAATAAAACAATTGTGATCTGAATTCTGAGTATTCACTGCATGGCTGTTTTAGAGTACAACCCCTTCAAAGCTCACTGTACACAAGCTACAGGATTCATTCTACCCACACCACTACAAGCCAATTAGTATTTGCCAACTAATTAATATGTGATGTGGATATCTCACCACTGCCAAACACAAATGTGAGGATATTCCAACCACTGCCACCAAAAATGTGATGCCTGTACCCTGGCCCAGCAATCAAGAAGCCTCAATCCTCACCACTAACACCAGAGAAGGTGTCTCATATATGAGGAAAGGATAACAAATACACTCAGTAAAGTGCAAGTTCTCTTAAGAGCACACAGAGATCACAGTCAGTCCTGGGCTGGTCGCTCCCTTGCTCCCCAGGTCCCCAATGACTCCCCACTGGCACAACTATAGGGTCAAGATCTCAGCCTAGCTGAGCAAGCTAAAATCTCCAGCACCCTCTCTGTCCAACCAGTGCTTCGTATCCCTGCACAAGTAGCTGACACACACACTTTGAGATAAGAGTTTACACAACCACACAGACGCTTCTGGGGAAGGCTGGCATAGGTTCTCCAGCTGTGCCCATTTTATCCAGACTATAAGGTAGTAGTAATTACTGACATCACCCAGCTAATATTTATCAGCTACTCAAAGTCCCTTAAAAGGGTGTCCAATTATTACTGTGCAATATTAATATCCAATTGGTAGTATAGCCCAGGGCTAATTCTATTAGAGTGGCCTTGTACAGTTTTACCAAAGGCATGCAAGTATTCTTAAGAGCTTAAATTATCTCTACACAAACCAGCCACAGTTAAAATGTTTTACAATATTTAATAATAAATAATTAAAACCACAAGCAATACTTTCTATTAGCAGTGCTAGTCAATAGTTCAGAGATCACACAGAAATACTTAAAATAATTCAGTAGTACAGTTTTGACATTACAGAAAAAACACTTAGTCTAATCTTTTCTAGTTCCTAGCTATTCCTAAAAGAAAACACAAGTCTAAGAACTTACATAAGACAACAGGCAGAGTGCTGTGAGTTGGATGATCAATACAAAAATGCTTAATGCCTTCTGATTCTCTTTGTTTAAATTGAAACTGCAGTTCTGATAAACATTACATAATTTCTTTTACACTTTCCTGGAGTTCCCAGTCTACACATTAACTGCATTTCCATTCTTAACATCTCCCTTTTGTTATCTTGTAGCTGGTCAGGAACAGAGCAATAAAAGTACATTTGCATGTTTAAATCTAGCAATTTAACTCTTGGTTAAAATAATAGAAAGAATTTTTTCATCTAGACTTTTCGGCACCACTGTCTACTTCAAATGGTCACCTCATGCTTTACTTTGGTCAGTAGAGTGCACTGTTGTCACATTTATTTCCAGTTCCACATGTAACAGTATTTCTTTATATTTAAGACAAGCCTGTAGTTTACATTCATATTTACAAATAACAGAGTTATCTGCAAAATTCTACCTGGATAGGCTGGCAGCCTTCACCCTTCTTCACCAGTCTTCACACAAGTTTTTATACTTTTGTCATTCTGAAGAAGTCTTTTTGATGAAAGCGATGAATACAATTTTGGTACACTATTTTGAGAGTCATTCCTATGTTGTCTTCAGTGTTTTTGGTTATTAGTTTTGATTTTACACTGAGTGCCGTTTTGTTTTTTTTTTACTGGTTTTTCGAATGGCGTGTGCTCCAGAGGAAGACCTTTTGGATTTGACTCCACACCCAGTTGTGGACAGTCAGAAACTTTTGCTAGCAGAAACATCCAGAAATCCTTAACTGCTTTGACTAAGAAAATTTGTCAAAATGAGTCTGACACAAGGACTATTGGTTCCAGCTCATCACAACTACTGGCTACTGAAGGTGCACCAGTAGTTATCAACAAAGGGGTGAGTTGTTTCAACAGAGAAATTGTGTATAATGACGTGGCTACAGCTTTAAATCACATACCTGACCTTTTTTCTGCATCAGTATATTCTACAGAGAGCAATAATTTGGAGATCAATGGTTTGTCCGACCAATTTTTGAGCTGGAGAAAAGGCTTAAAAAATACAGTGCACTCAATGTGTAGAACTATTATTTTGACTGTTGTATTTCTTATAAATCCATTCCTAAAGGGCTCCGTTTTTTTTAAAACTCCTAATAGAGTACACCAAGATGTCACTTTCTTTATAGAATTGACTGATTTTTTTTTTAACAATGCCAGATTGGACTTTCTGAAAATGTTGATTAAATGCAACAATAATCTGACATAGCAGTTGAGAGTGGATCTGGAGGTTTTGGATAGTAACATTACAGATAAGTTAAGTAGCCATGGTAAAAACAACTTCAAAGACTATGCACGAGTGTTGGAAGCTCTTGGCAATTTAAGCAGCTGATTACACAAAGAAAATTGAAGAAAATTTACCATGATGTTAAAGCTTACAACAACGGTCAAGCTTTTAACAATAATGGTTTAAACAAACAGTTTCCTTATAAGCATAGTAAAAGCATGGTAAAGGGTCGTTCTGGTAGTTCTTACAGTTCCATTGTAAGAAAAGGTAATATCTCTTTAAATTCCAGTAACAAGAATTCTGCGAGTGGACAGAAGATGCCAGAAGTTCAGACTCATCAGGGAGGAGGAGCCTCAGGCATGGCGACTGCAACAGTAACATCTTTGGCATCTAATTTGAGTAAACCAATTTCGGTTTCTGGTAATAATGATCCAAAAAATGTGAAAGGTTAGTCAACAGTCAGGCAAAACAAAATCAAGGCAGGAGCCATTTTCGGAGATAATGACAATTTTTTACATTAATGTGAGTTCTTGAGCTGGAGAAGGGACTTAGAAATACACAGCACTCATTGTGGAGAACAAGTATTTTGACTGTTGTATTTCTTCTAAAATCGTTCCTAAAGGGCTCAGGTTTTTTTTTTTAAACCCCTAATGGAGTGCACCAAGATGACCCTTTCTTTATAGAACTGACTGATTTTTTTAACAACACTGGATTGGATTTTCTGAAACTGTTGACTAAATGCAACAATAAGCTGACAGAACAGTTAATATTGGATCTGGAGGTTTTAGATAGTAAAGCTACAGATAAGTTAAGTAGCTATGGTAAAAACAACTTCAAAGACTATGAACAAGTGTTGGAAGCTGTTGTCAATTATGAACAGCTGATTATGCAAAGAAAACTGAAGAAAATTGACCATGGTGTTAAAGCTTACAACAAAGGTCAAGGTTTCAACAATAATGGTTTAAACAAACAGTTTCTGTATAAGCATAGTAAAAGCACGGTAAAGGGTGGTTCTGGTAGTTCTTAGAGTTCAGTTGCAAGAAAAGGTAATATCTCTTTAAATTCCAGTAATAAGAATTATGTGAGTGGAGACAAGACACTAGAAGTTAAGACTCATCAGGGAGGAGGAGCCTCAGGCATGTCGACTACAACAGTAACATCTTTGTCATCTAATTTCAGTAAGCCAGTTTCGGTTTCTGGTAATAATGATCCAAAAAACGACAAAGGTTCATCCAGAACAGTCAGGCCAAAACAAAATCGAGGCAGGAGCCGTTTTCAGAGATAATAATAATTTTGGACATTAATGTGAGTTTTTGTGTCAAAATATAGACTTTAACCAATACTGAACTGTCTAATGACCAAGAACGTTTGTTACAGCTTGGTTTAGGTTTCATTCCAAGCAAATGTACTGATTTAGCCAACACTTTATTAAATCAAAAGTTGTATACAAGAAAATTGAACTTGGCTTTCATTTTGAAAGATGTCGATGTGGTTTCTGGACTCACAAAGAGAAAACCATCGGTTTTCAACCCAACTTTACATAATACGTTAAAAGGTTTTGAGATGTTTTGTTCTACTGAAATCCGTTTCTCACCGAAAAATAAACCTGTTAATTCTTAATTTAACTTATCCAAGGAAGAAAGGAAGGCACTTGTTGAATTGGGAAGTGGATGAGATTTGAGGTTCATGAAGGCCGATAAGGGGGGTGCTTTGGTGGTTATGCAATCTGTGGATTACATTAAAGCTATGGAAGTCCTTTTAAGTAATCAGAATGAATATTGTGAAGTGAATTTCAATACTATAGAACAATGTTATAACTATATTAAGTATGTTCTTTATGATTTTCACATGAATGGTGATTTGACTCCTAACTTATATGAGTATTTTATAGTTGCTAACCCCAAGGAATTCTGAAAATCACAAGAGTTCTACTAAACCCCCTTTTCAGCCCATAGTTTCTTCATATGGTGGTGCTACCAAGGGCATTTCTTTATATTTAGACAAGTTGCTTAATCTTTTGCTTCAAAGCTTGTCTTCCTATGTTGAAGACTCTTAGTCTTTTTTAGAGTCAATTAGGAAGTTCAGTTTAAGTGATAATGGCAGTTTCCTTAAAGACCATAATGATTTCTCTTTGCTAACAGTAGACGTTGTATCTTTATATACATCTATACTTCAAGAGCTGGGTTTGGAGTTTATTTCTAATTTTTTAAACAAATACACCACTTGGTCCAGTTCCTCTGTGGTGACTTGTATTTCTTTGCTGTAAGTTTTATTAGAAAATAATCTTTTTGTATTTAATAAAAAATATTACCACAATTGAGGAGAGTTATGATAGGGATGACAGTTGTCCCTGCTTTTGCAGGTCTAGTAATGGCTTGGTGGGAAATTGAATATATGGTTAACATCACTTTAGCTAAAGACATTTTATTTTGTTGCCATTTTATTGATGATTTGTTTTTGTTGTTTTTTTTATTATCAAAGGATCTGAAGAGAAAGTACACATTTTCATAGAACAACTAAATGCTAGTAGTGAATTTTTAAGGTTCACTTTAAGTGATTTTGGCCACCAGGTCAACTACTTAGACATAGCTTTAAGTTGGAACACAGCCATCAAATATTTTTCCAGCAGAATATATAGAAAAGGCACATATGTCACAATTATTTGCACTATCAAAGTAATCACCATAGTTTTATGAAACACAACATTCCTAAAGGACAATATAAGGACAATATATTAGAGCTTCCCGGCTGATTAGTGGTGATGATTTTCTTACTGAACTAGAATTCATTCCCGAATTGTTCTTGGTCAGAGGTTATTCAGAGACACTGTTAAGAAGTTTAGCCACTGAAGTTTTTAGACAGAGATATATGGATTTTCCACCCCATTTACTCACGGGTTGTCAGTCAAAGAGATATCCATAAGTTCAGATGAAATGTTATGCTTCCCCAGATGTGTTATTGATATGTCAGTCGATAATGAAAAGGTCACAAACATAATCACTAACAACTGGAAAATCATTAACAGTGATTTGTCAGGGATTTTATAAAATGGCCCTAGTTTTGTATACAAAAAATGTGGGAGTTAAAAAAATTACTAGAACATGCGGACACTGAGGTTCATTTTCCAGTATCAGACAAACCTAAAGGCACATACAAATGTTTTAGTTGCATTGCATGCAGGTACATTCATAAAGGGCCTTATGCATGTCTGGCACATTTGGACCAGACTATTTCAGTACCAGGCAGATTTACATGTAACACTTCACTTGTTGTTTATATTGCTATGTGCTCTGGTTGCATGTCATTCTATACAGGCATGACCACAAGGCAGTTGAGTAAATGCATTATTATGCTATCAAAACTAGAGATGTAAATAATGCCTTATATAGACATGCTTCTGTGTGCACTGTGTACAAGAAGTTTTCTTTTGCAATTTTAGAACACATCAACAAGGATTTGGGGGGTGATATTAAAAACAATGTAGAAAGAAAATAAATTTTATGGCAACTAAAGTTAGGTGCTGATAGTCCACCTAGACTCAATGATAGTATTAATATTAAATGTTTTTTTAGAAGAAAGAAAGCTGTGTATCTGTATTATGTGTTTTTACAACTGTACTCATTTGTTTTTAAGTAGAACAATATCTTGATTGTATAATTGATTGATTAATGAATGTGGGGTGTGGATGAGTATTTAAATGGAACAAGATTTTATACTTCTGTTATTCTGAAGTATTTTTGACAAAAGTATTGAATACAATTTTGGTACACTATTTTGAGAGTCGTTCCACTGTTGCCTTCAGTGGTTTTGGTTATTAGTTTTGATTTTCCACTGAGTGCAGTTTTGGTTTTTGTTATATGTTTAAGCACTGCTGAGCACCGCACTGCACCATGCCACTCAAACACACTAGGCTATGCTTAAACTTGACCTTTGTATGAAATTAAAAGTATCTGGTTTCTATTTTTAGATGTCTAGCATGTGTCCATTGCTAAGTGCCATGCCATGCAAGCGCGCACACACACACACACACACACACACACACACACACACACACACACACAAAGAAATATAAAAACATATTTAACTTTAATATTTAAGTGCCATCCAGCACTTTGCAGAGGGAGTGCTTCTCATCTCTGGACACTGTAATACACCCACTACACTGGTTCAGTAACCGTGTTACATGGCTCTCCCTCAGTAGCCTGCCTTCATTAATATGCAAGGTGCACTGCTGAGGGGGAGCCACAGACATGGCCACTGTACCTTCCATGTAGGCCTTACATTATTCCTACATGGAGTTTATTAAATACCCACCCTTATCTTCAAAAGGATTTGTGCATATCAACTTTTTTAATTACAAGAGAAAATTCACAAAGTTTAACAGACTTTAAAAATGAGTAAGTACTAGGAAATGAAAAAGAAAGGATATTTAACATTTTTTAAATCAGTTTTACATAATCAATCCTTACAACACAGTCCCCACCTTGACTACCATTATTGATAAATTCCAAAACATCTTTCAATCAAGGGATCATTACACATTTTTATATGATGTCTTTCTACTGATTTGTATTGGATAGACATACATCCACATTATACATTTCAGCTACGATTATGCACATCTCCAAATCTGACACTTTAGAATGATGGTCTCCAGGGTTTAAATCCCGGATTCTCTTTTTCTAATACAATGTGAATCTGAGAATTGTAAAGAAAAATAAACACACCAGTAAAAGAACAACTATTCCCAAAATAGCAGATCAAATGCTTTTATCTTTAATGCAGAAACCTCCTTAGAATGAATGTACATAGCTGTGAAACCACTGAAAAAAGTCCCATCCCAGGCAAATTTTCCTGGGATGAGACTTTTTTCAATGGTTTCACAGAAATGTATAATGTGGATTTGCTTAAGCACTCTTAATAAGACTCACTTTGTCAAACTGTAGATAATTTTTCTAACGGTTTGATGATCTATAGAGTAAACAGTGTGTGAATGATCTGTTTGAGATTAGAAATAATATCAGTACTAGGACCTGTCCCATTGTATAGAAGGATAAAGTCCTAACTATGGCCCAGTTGATCCAGATTCAGTTAATGGCTTGCAGGACTGAAGGAGTGGCAGGGAGGGTGGGAGGGCATTTGTCTCTGATGTTCTTTTAGTAGAGGGGGTGGTAAAAAGGGGGAGTTGCCCTGAAACACATAATCCATGAGTGTAGGAGGTGGGGCACTGAAGTGGGTAAAGGATTTTAAAGAAACCCTTGTCAGGACAGGCCTGGAGATGGCTGAGCCCCCAGGATGCCCTTAGGATCCATATCTGGCAGCAGCAATATTAGAGTTAGTCAAGGGGGTCTAAAAGACAAACTTGTAGAGCTGGCATGGATGTGAGGCACTTTTGCTTGGGCCAGTAAATATCCCAAGAGGGAGCAAAGGAAAAATGGAGAAAAAGAAGAAATAAGATCAGTACTAAAGCTAACATGGGGCTGGGGGAAGCAGCTACATCAGGCACAAACTGTCAAGGGACATTATTCGTACTGCATAAGAGTTGTTGATCAGGACTGACTGAAACATCATTAGTCATTAAATAGTTTATTTCCTTTGTGTGTGTGGTAGTGACTGTAGTAAGGTATTAGTATCATCATCTGCAGTGTGTGTGTGTGTGTGTGTGTGTGTGTGTGTGTGTGTGTGTGTGTGTGTGTGTGTGTGTGTGTGTGTGTGTGTGTGTGTGTGTGTGTGTGTGTGTGTGTGTGTGTGTGTGTGCGCATTAGTAACTATAGGAAAGAACTAGTACCATTTTGCTACCGTTACTGAGATTCGTTTTTGATTTTCAGCTTCAGCTGTGGATCAGGAGGTGGTACCATTTTGGGGACTGACCAGGGCTATCAAATGATCTAGGTACAGATCTACAGTAAATGTATAAAAATGGTCTTGACTAACAGCTGAAGTATTTAACATACTGAAAAATATTGTCATAACAACTTCAGACAAAGATTAGATAATTACCTAATAATGATTATGCAACTAACATACACTGGAGCTTTTCTCCCTGGGCCTCCACTGAAAATGGGTTCTTTTCAGCCCAGTGGACATTCCCGGTAAACAAATGTCAATAAAGTAAATAAAAAATAAATAAACTAACTAAGCTTTTTTATCTATGTACTTGGCTGTCTTGATTCTGGCTTCATTTATTGTTGCATGTTTGCAAAGTAAGTTACTTTTGGTTTGCTATTTGATTGATGAAGTTGATAGCAAAAGTCCCAGTAGCCTATTTTATATTTTCAAAAATATAATCAACAATTATAATTTAAAGAACACCTTTTTCATTACATTTCCCATAGCTTATACACCAGATTGTCTAGATACCTTCAATATCAATAAGATGCGGAATCTTAAGGAGAATAATCTAAAGTTTTGGCACCAGTTTATAGATAAAAAGAACAACCAACCAATGAACTTTCTCTTAGCCAGATATAATGTCTGTCAAGATAATTGGTTCTGTAATCAATCTTTAAGACACTTTGTTGAAAATAAAATGAGAGTGTCAATAAATCTGGAAACTGATATTATACCAAGATTGATACAACTATTCATATGGTGTAGTTCGATGAACATTGAACATAAATTAAGCATATCACCTGTATATAAAATCCTACCAGAAAACTTGATTACATTTCACCAAGCTTTTTGGAATTACTCCATAAAGATTAATGGTGAACCTTTATCTAATGATACTAAGAGACGGTTATTAAATTCAATAAAAAACACTTCATCATCTTTGTATTGGAGAGACTATACCTGGAGATTTATTCATAGAAGCTTTTAAACTCCACACAGAATTGACCTTATAACCAAGAATAATGAAAGGGAGGTGTGGTGATATTCTTGAAGCCAACTGGGTTCATATGTTCATCGAATATAGAACTCTCACACAATACTGGAGTGATTTTAGACATTTTACAAAAGCCCTGTGGTCTGGTAACTGTCAAATTACTAGCTCCTTAATACTATTCAATGTCCCTACCCCAAGTGTAATTCCTAGACATCAGGTACCTGTTCTTTAGTTAATTCTAGCTATTGCCTGAAAAATAATTACATTGAACTGAAAAAATAAGCAAGATCTTATGTTTACTGAGTTTATTTCAGTAGCAAAATCTGTATGCAAAAAAGAAATGCAAACTATTTATCAGAGATCATCAAATGTAACACAGAAAAGACTAGCTTGCCAAAAATTGCAGAGATTGTTAGATAAATAATGATTACCTTTCTTGGATAAAACAAATGTTTATCATGGATGTTTGTATATAGTGCAAATAGTTATTATGTTTTATATTGTTTATTTTTAATACTTTATGTCCATGTTTATTAACAACATTTAATAAAATGTTTTTGGAAAAAAAAAAAGATTAAGGCTGTACTTGAAAGCCTTGTGGTAATTGTTAGTTCAGCCTTCTAGTGAACAAAGTATATGACCACTTGAAGTTGTGTAAAAGGTTTTACTCTGGACATTTTAAAGATCTTCATTTATGGAGGGTGGTCAAGATTTAATGCTTGACAGGTGTTTTTGTGAAGTTCTGCAAAGGCCCTAGTGTTCGTTAGCCTAGTATATACCCATGGACCTATGAATGTAATCCAAGGAGTTCATTAATGGTGTGACCACAAAGTTACAAAAATGGTAAGCACTAAGTTAGCAGAAGAAAATGAGTAGAATGGAGAAGACACAAGTACTTAACGGGATCCCGATTTTCAAGATAGAAGATTAGATTATAGGAAATGTAATGCTAACTTTAACAATCTGTGTTTTAATATATTTTTTATTTTGTTTTAGAATTACCAATGAAAAACTGTGGCATTGGGTAGAGTATCAAACATTTAGCACGGTGGTCATATAAGCTGCTGTCTCCATGTAAACTCAATTGATAATCTATAAAAAATAAGCAGCTGAAAGGGGCTCATCCTCAAAGTTTAACTAATGTTTTACAAGAATGAGCTCATTACAGCTTTAAACAACTGTATGGAAAACATGTCCTCATTTTTTACTGACCAAAACTTCCAACTGCAACTGATGACACTTAGAATCAACAATAAAACTCTCAAAATGCAAGGTTTTAAGCCAGACAGCACAGTGTTGAAACTTAATAAAATGGCAGACTTAATTAAGTAAAAGTATTACCATAAAAGTATAAGCAGAAATAATGCCATAGTAGTTCTCTGTAACACCAAGGACCACAAAATCAAGAGTGAGTTCTTTCATCCAGTTACAACCAAACTAATGTAGCCACAGAGTAAATGCTGCACCACTGTTAGATAAAGTACAGTTGTACAAGTAAAGTTACCACAACAGTAGATGTTTGAATGATCACAGCTGAAGTAGCCTAAGTTATATGGGTTATATCCTACATAGGATATAAAAGCAGGCCAGTCTCAAAAGGTTGAGGGTACTGTCCAGAAACACAAATCATTATTCAGCCAGAGATGAGCTGACTAAAAATGGCAGGTTTAGGTGCTAAGCCTTTTAGAGCTTTCCAGCTGCTGAAGATACACTCATATGCAGGCTTTAGAAGATTAATGGCCGGCTTGTGCTGTTCCATTGATGGACAAATAAGTTCTCTCTGGGGGAAAAAAACTTTCATATATTATTTTTAATGATTTAACTTACTTTTAATATGAAAAAAGTACAGTTGTGTCAATTCGTCCCATAAAAGTTGATGTCTTTTTCTTCACTGTTGCAGTAGTCATAACCTAAGTAATCTCCTGCCAATAGCACAATGTCCAGCCAGAATACCAAACCTTCAGTACTTATAGGCATTGTACATCACACTTATAATAAAGGTGACATACGGACGCACACACTCAAAACTGGAAAACCCCCAGGAGGAACAGAATGATTCAAGTGACAAAAATATGTGCATCCAGAAGGAGAAAAATAATAAGACCCCTTTGGCCAGGAGGTCAAGAAAGAATCTGCTAGAACAGAGGGGGCAGGATGAAGGGAGCAGATACTGCAACAGTGAAGACAAGGACATCTACCATTATGGTAAGATTTTACACAACTGTACTACTGCATGTCCTTCCATATCACTGTTGCAACGTCCAATCCATAACCTAAGGGAGAGTACAACATCTCAAGAGGAAGCCTTGGAGGAGGACAGCATAGAAGAGCCCTCCAGAAACCCATCCAGAATATCCCTGGCAAAGCCAGCTCTGGCCCCTGGGATAACATCCAACTTGTAGTGCTTACAGAATGTATGAGCAGGGGAACAAGTAGCAGCCTCAAGCACGGAATTGGTATCCAGCCCCTTGAAAAAAGCACTGAAGGAGGCCAAAACCCTGTCAGAATGAGCCTTTACTGATGAGGAAAGACATTTACCATTAAAGAATAACAAAAAGAAATGGCCTTAGAAATCCAGAAATAGATGGTTTGCTCAGAAATAGCCGAACCCAAAGACCTGGGATGAAAGGAAACAAGCTTCTCAGATTTGTGAATTACTTTAGTTTTATCCAAATAATATCTGAGCTGTATATCCAAATCCAAGGTGTGAGGAACTTTCTCACTGGCAGACTATGGAGAAGGAAAAAAGGAAGGCAAATGAATACACGGATTAAGGGACAATTCATTAACCACCTTGGGCAAAAAATAAGGGTTGGCATGAACAGACACCCTGCCTCTGTGGAAAACTAAGAAATGAGGAACAGCCATGAGAGTCTGAAGTTCAGGACCTCTCTTGGCTGAAGTCAAAGCCAAAAGAATAGTCATCCAAGTACAATGTTGTAAGGAAGCTAAAGAACTGGGTTCAAATGGAGTCTGGTCAAATTTTCAAGTACAAAATTGAGGTTCCAGGAAGGTGGAAAAGGCTTCCTGAGAAGCCTGATATGAAGGATGCCTTTAAGAAACTGTTTGACCTCAAATCTAGAGACCAGAGGCAGAGTTAAGGGCAGACAAGAAGAAACTGCTGACAGGTGAGCTTTAACTGAATAATATCCTAACTAAGCATGGATCAGATCTCACAAATAAGACAGAAGCAGAGGAACATCCACAGATAGGGGATACTGATGCAAGAGAAGCACCACACAGAAGATCTTTTCCATTTGGACATATATGATTTTCTGGTAGTGTGTTTCCCAGCCTCCTGCAGAACCTGAAGCACATCGTCAGAAAAGAGGTGCCTGAAAGGGATCAAAACCCTACCACCCACAGTGTCAGTTGAAGGGTAGACAACTGATGATGGTAAGAGACTCCTTGTCTTGCGTAAATAGATCCACCTGGTGAGGTAACTTGTGGTGACTGCCCCTGACCAAGTGAGAAAGAAGGGGGAACAAATGCTGTCTGGGCCAAAAGGGAGTTACCAACATGATTTTGGGAGAGTCCTACCTGATCTTGTGCAAGACTCATTGTAACAGAGGAAGGTGAGGGAAGGTGTACAGAAACATCCCCTTCCAAGGAAAAGAGAGGGCATCCACTTTCCAAGCCAGTGGTCTTGGGACTCAAACAGAAAAGAGGAAGTTGCCTCTTCAGAGTGGAGGCAAAATGATCTATCTGAGGAATATCCACTGATGGACAATGTCCAGGAACACATCTCTGCAAAGCATCTAATCATGAGATCGTGTGCTATACCTGCTCAAACAGTCTGCCATTAGATTGTGCACTGAGGGAATGTAAGCTGTCAGATGAGTCAGTTGATGCTGGACAGCTAGATCCTAGATATGAACAGCAATTCTTCAAAGAAGATATGACCTTGTGCCCCACTGCTTGTCGACATACCACATCACTGTGATATTGTCTGTGAAAACTTTGAGGGGCCCAGGATAAATGAGAAAATGAAAAGCCTGAAGAGCCAGAAGCAGAGCCCTCATCACTTGTATATTGATATGGTCTGACCTCTGATGAAAAAACAGAGACCCTGAACCCACAGTCAAAGGCAGTCCTCCATCCCCTGTCTGAGGTATCCATAAAGAGCTCTTGAGTCAGGACTAGAGCTTGGAAAGGAAGCCCCAGGTTGAGAAAAAGCTGATGAATCCATCACTGAAGCTCAAGCTTGAAACAGGGACTGCACTGTAGTGAAAGGTCCAGGGGGTCAGCAATGCTGGAGTGACACTGATTTGAGTTACCAGTGAACCTTTCTTATGTGCAGCCTGGCTAGAGGGAGTATGGGAAAGGTGGAAACCATGAACCCAGGGATCCTGAGAAATTCCCTGACTGTGACTGAATCCAGAGGAAGAAGAGAATGGAAAAAGGCAGTGAGAGACAGGGCCTTGGGGGCAGGTAGAGATGCCAATATGGGGGTGGTCTAAAGCCTGCAACTGAGGAAAATATGATCCTGAGAAGACATCTGAGCTGATTTCTGGAGGTTTAGCTTGGAAATATTCAGCATTGGTCTCCAAGTGTCCTCTTTTCTAGGAATCAAAAACATTCTGGAATAAAAACTCTACCTGAACAGGAAGCACAACTTGAATGGTGCCATGGACCAATAAAACATGGAACACCTCTGGGAAAAGAGGTTGAAGGATGCTCAAAATGGAGAAAGGGATTTCCTAATCATGAAATATCTCTGCTGGGTAATGGACAGAACCCAAGAGTCTGTTGTGAACTTTAACCAATTTTGAAGAGACAGGGAAAGACAGAGGGATAAGGTAACCTGGCCTAGAGAAAGGGGAAACACATTGTTAAATGGAACCCAGCTTATCATGAAAAGCAAGTTTCTGATGGTAGGGTTTGAGTAGACTTAGCAGGAAGGACATGTCTGGAACCATTTTTTCCCTTATGAAAAGGGCAAGACTTCTTATGAACAACAGCAGATTTTGAGGGATAATTCCTCTGCAACTTAGGATTAGGACAAACTAAATTATGTTTCAACTCCTGCAATGCTTTATCCTTATCTTGGAGAGACTTGAAAAGATCAGCAGCTGCAACACCAAAAATATTTTTATTTTCCAAAGGAACATCCAACAGTCTGGCCTTAATGCCATCAGGCAAAACTTGAAGATGAAGCCAAGAGTAACACTTCCTAACAGAACCAAAATTACAGCCCTGGAGGAGGCAGTAGCTTCATCATAGCTGCATTTGATAGAGTGGTGAACAACTTGAGAGGTTGACACCAACAGGAAAAGGGCATAAGCCTTCCCCCTCAGATTCAGAAAGGTCAGAAACTATTTTGTAAACCTAAGGTAAGGAGGGGCAAAACATACCTGATCATATGAATCTAGTAGTTCATGGCTCAAAAGGATAAAGTGCCAGCAATGTAAACCTTTTTGCCCAGTCTCTCCATGGCCCTACAATCCTTATCAGAATGGAGCAGCTCAGTAGAGGGCAACAGCTTGGAGGGCTTGACAGAAGAGACAGACACTAAAGAAGGGTCAGCACAAGGACATTTATAAAGAAATTTACATTTGTCAGGCACCTTGTAAAATCTGTTAACCAAATGAAGAATTAAACCACAAAAATATATTGAAGTGCAACCAACCAGAGATGCAAAACTGATTACCAACCAGTCGGTTGCACTTTGATATACCTTGTAAAATCTGTCAGGTTTCTTGGGTGCAGAGGGCTGAGGATCAGGGGCCACAGAAGCTGCTGAAAAGATATCCAGGAAGGCAGCTATAACAGTGGGAACAGCTGATGGCTTAGGAAACCATCTGGAGGAGCTCAAGGGTCTGACCCTCCAAGGGTGTTTCATGTGGACATTCCACAAAAAAGAAAATCTTCATCACGTGGACAACAGTATCTCCAAAAGAGACTACCTCCAAAGTGGAATCTGGACTAATAAATTTCTCTTCCTGTGAACCATAGTCCAATGAGGAAGGATTTTTTTGAAAAGTAAGCAAAAAGCACTTTCCAGAATCCCCATCCTCATAACTGAGTTCCCTGGGCCTTTTTTAGGATAATTGGAAGACAAGGGAGAGGCAGGTGCAGACACCCCTTGAAGAGACTTTAAAGCCATTAAAGCATTAGAGATAACAGGAGTGAAATCCTGCTATTCACATTGGGATACATAACTACAGGAGAAATATGCTTGGTTTTCTGTTTCTTTTTCCGTGGACATCCACATAAAACACCCTCGGAGGGTCAGACCCTTTGTGACATTCAATAAGAGTAGTAGAAATCGCCTCCCTAACGTATATCTGCAAAATCCCCCTCAGTCCCTCATTTATAATCAGCCAATGTTCCTCCTTAACATCAGGAGCAGATGTTTGTAAAGCCTCAGAGGACATATGAGAAGTTGGATCAGTGCTGACCTCCACCAGGGTCACAGCAGAGGAATCACAAGCAACCACCAGATGATACTCTATGCCTTCACCAGCCTCGAAATAGATGCCCAGGGAAGGTTGGACAGCAGCCATATCAGACCTAGGTTTTTTGGCCTTTTTCTTGGCAGGAAGATTAAACCTTAGCACCTTGAGCCAACAGTTTAAGACACTAGTTTTTGAGGTAAATAGATAGAGAAGAGAGATGACTAAGTAGGATCTCAGGGACAAAAGCTAGATCACTGTGTATGGTTGTGGGAAGTGCCCAAACGGAAAAGACACTGGTCATGACAGTTTTTTTAAGGAGACTCTGCCTTCCACACTGACATCTTCCCTGTCTGGGTGACATGAACTCAACAGCACTAAATAAAAAAGAAAGATAAGAAGAAACCTCAACAGGGCACTTATTTGAAACATGGCTTGGTAACCAATACAGCAGAAGAGCATTCAGACAGTTGTTTGACAGTATTCAGACTGGTGGCAAAGAAGTTCTGAGTGCATGCCCTAAACCTTGCATGTGGAGCATACGTGTAATGTACAATGCCCATAAGTACTAAAAGCTTTGGTATACTGATCAGACTTTGAGCTATCTTTTGCAGGAAATCTCTTAGCTTATGAATACTGCAGCAGTGATATGGAAGGACACCATCTTATGAACACAAGTGATGAGATAATTGACTACAGCTGAAGAATCTAACATAGTGAAAAAACATTATCATAACAACTTGAGTTGTGTCCACTCAGTCTACCCACCATTTATTTAGGACAAACTGTGTACCACCTCTGCCCTTGTACTTTAAGTAAGTGTTTTGGGCATATAGTCTTCTGTGTGTATTTTAGCCTGCATAGTGGCTAGTCTGAAGATAAGTGTTTCAGTATCTTAGTTTGTAAGCAATAGCCTTATAGTCTGCAAACTGTCCTCCACTGACATCTTGCTGGTCAGCTTTTACTCTCTAGTTCCTAACAGACACTGATATTTACTCATACTGCTCTTACTTAAACTATTTCTTTCTCCACTTTTTCTAGACTTGCTACCACTATTAATTATATTCTGCTGTCTTTCTTTAGTGGAACTGCATGCCTTCAAGGAAGTCACCCTTGGTCTCCCCCCCTTCCTTCCTTACTTCTTCTTGCTCCAGACAGTTATTAAACTACATTCAGCTCTGACCTAGTATTTCTGGACAGTCAGCATTGACTCAATGCACTCACCTGTCTATTTAGTGTATTTCTGTTTTATATAAAAGTTTCCCAGAAAGCAAATAGATATGTATGCAACGGTAAAGTATGCCGTTTGAACACCTATCTGTGGGCTTTATTTTTATGTAAATTATAAATATTATGGCAGCATAAAACAAATACCTTTGTCCACTGTAATAGCTCCATTTCCTTAGACCACAGTAGTCTCATTGTTACTTTCTCCTTTAACTGTGCTCCATCTACTGTTTGTAGCAGTCCACTGTCTCCCTTCCTTAAGTTTATTTCTCTTCTTGTGTAACCACTTTCAGTTCTGAGCCAGTAATTTTCAAGAGCTGCACTCCTGCATCCCGGCTTACATTTTCTCATCATTTTGCTGTTCTGTTGGGGTATGGGGTAGCCTTTGGACTTTGCATTTCAAAGTCCATAGAAATTTCCTTATGTTACAGTTGTTTAAACAGGCAAGTGCAACTTTTTACTGTTGTCACAGTTAGTCAAGTCAAGTTGATAGTGGACTAACTCTCCTACTAAAACTGTGTCCAAGAGCAACAAAATAAGACTTTCATCTACTAACACAGAAGCCTTTAAACTGCATTGTTTCTTTTATTATCTCTTTTAGTAGGTCTGTGGCTATTTAAGTTCAGTCATTGATTGTGTTTATCTCTAGCTCTTTGCCAAATTTTCAACCCACTTTGTTCACCCTCACTAATGCTTGGGATCATGCCACTCACCTACCCTACTCCCAATTCCCAATAAACCCCCTCTTACTCTACATTTATACTTCCATAGCACTACCCACATATGCATCTAACAAATGCCATCAGGTCCCTCCAATAGAAAAACAACCAATAGAATTATACTCAATAGTAACACTCAGTCTGCTTTACCATCCAAGACTCTCTCTCAAAATGTCTTAATCTTTGCCCCTATAAGCATCAAATTATATCCTTGCAACCAAGCCAGTACCCTTCTAACATTTTGTAATCCTAATTTACAATGAATATAAATCCCAAGTTAAATAAGACGCCCCTAACTCAGATTATTTTACTATTCCTCCTCACTCTGTCAGCCTTCATCACCAATTATCAAATCCATCTCCTTCAAATACTTAGGATTTCAACCAGTCCATACAAAGGATATCAACATTTACCCAGCCTGTCTTTCTACATAACACTCTATCTCTACAAACAAGCCATACCTGATTTATCTATTATCTCAAAACAAAGTATCCAAATTTACAATGAAGTACCAATGACCAAAATATAACTGGCCCCACTCTTGACTCTGTAAAATATTAATTAAAACATTAGCATATATATTCACCCTTCTCAGGTCCCACTGTTCATAAAACCATCACTTCCAACCCCCCAAAGAACAGTCACCTAATACATATCAGCAAAAAATAGAACCCAAGCTCACCTTACTAAATATGAACCTAAGAAGTGCGTGCAATAAAATCCAATACATACATGCCTACCTTGCCACATATACTCCTGATGTAGTCATAGCTATTGAAATCTGGTTAAAAAAAGAAATGAAGGATAGTGATTACCCCTCCCCCTGGTAAAATATTCGCAGGGATGACAGACAAAACAAACATGCAGGTGGTGTAGCAATCATAATTCCCAAACCATTACCTTACTTCCAAAGGAAATACCCAAGCTTAACAATGCTGAACTTCTAATGACACTCTTAAAAATAACAATAGAAAAACTATATATTGAATAACAATGTATATACCACAAGGGAATAACATTGATACTGCTGAAAGCATACTGTATTGGATATCCCAAAAAATTAACCATGAAACTATAATACATGTAGACTTAGATATAGACTTACAACTCATAAATTCCACTACCCCTATTGAGTTCATAAACTTGTGCAACTTCAGGCAATTAATAACTACACCTACAAGAATCAATAAAACTTCAGGGAAACACTCAACATTAGACTGGATTATTATAAAACAAACCAGAAAAACTGACAAAATTAGGCTGTCTCTGAGATAGCATAAGTGACTACATACCAATATATGCCCTTAGAACTCACCATTACCTAGATAAACACATTATATATACTCAAATATGAAATATACACAATTTCAACAACAATATTTTCAATGAAACACTAAAACAATATAACTGGAATGTACACAGAACAATGCCACTAGATACTGCTGTAGAACACTTTAATAACATATTCTTACAGACCTCAAATAATCTAGCACCAGTATGTAATAAAAGAATAAAGTCCAACTTTGCACCATGGCTGACAAAAGAAACAAAAAAAAAAATCTTAATAAAAAGGGGATAAATCCTGGAAACATCGGTATTAAAATTGAACTCAAAATGCCTTCCAGCAATTTAGACATCTTAGAAACCTTGCAAAACTCCATGTCAGACAGGATAAACAAACTATACTAACCTGCAAGACAAACATAAAAACAAACCAAAATGTTTTGGTCATCACTAAATAAACTACTCCACCCTGGCAAGACCACTACTTCCTCTCCACACACAGACAATACGACAGACTCTATCCCCACACAGTTTAATTCTTACTTTATACAAATAAATATTAAGAAGAACAAACTGGAACAAGAGAAACGGAAAGCCACTAATCCACTCAGCGATATGAATCTTAACGTTCTTTTTATTGTCACAAAACAAGCAACGTTTTCGCTACAGCTCCTGCTGCAGCTTCCTCAGAGTAATACAAAAAAGTCCATAACGGTTACTTTTAAACCTAAAAGCGCGCCAAAGAATAAGGCAGCGCACCATTCTTAAAGGTACAGAGAAAATAAGCACCAAGTTTATGACAGTAAAAAACTTGTCTTACCCAAAACATTTAATACAATGCTGATTGATTAACCCTGTGGTTATGAAAATAAAAAAATAAAAAAATAAAGATAAAATGTTACAGTTGAACACAGTAATATTAGTGGAACTGTTAACAACACTTGTCCGGTTGAATATGTACATCAAATCCTAAATGGTAAGCGGACATGGACTGCAAAGCGTACAAGTTAAAACGCTAGTCAAACCTGTCTTGACAGCGATGAGCTAAAGAAACTCCATATATACATATATCCCTATTACAGTACCTAAGAATTGAGTACTCCGTAAATGGAATACACTAACTGTTTAAAATCTAGGGTGTAATACGCTGGGCTGAAAAAAACGTTTTCTATGTGCCCGCACTAGATTGTTAAAGAATTAAAAACATTTTACCATATAAACGGAGATCCTATCTCTCGATACATAATATGTAGGTCCCCGTTGCAATCCTCGTCCTGACGAGTAGTGATCGAGAAGATGGAAGTATACTATGTAGTGATGTTGGTCTTTCAAAAGGCAGGTTATATATCCAACCCGCCCCAACAGTACAACTTGTCCTACAAAGGTAGGCAAGGAAACAACCTTCCCGTTCCAAACAGGTATAACTAGATGAAAAACCTAGCCTAATAAAAAGTGTCAGATCAGTGCCATAATTCTTACTCTAGACATAGTGCCGGAACATCCGAGTATACGGATGTATGCTCAGATTCACCCTACAGTTCTACAGTGTGTCAAAAGTGCCGGTCGAAAAAATTAGGGGTCTGGGATGACTAGAGGTAACGAAATCCCTGGAAACTGTAAAGTCCGTACCAGATAACATATGTGGTAAAAAACGCCTACCCCCTTAAGAAATTGTGGGGGGCAGTCTAAGAGATCAGGAAAGCGTGTTAACAATAAAAATAGCATCTAGTCAGTCCTTCTAAACGGAAGTGTCCCCTAAATTTCTATCTAAAATACAGACTAGGATGTTAGAGCGTAAACATAAAAGAAATACTTAAAGAACAGCAGGAATAGAAGTGAAATAGAGGATAATGATGGAAAATGGAGAGTAACCTACCTCAACCTGTAAAACATGAACATGGTTTAAAGGAGATATGACACAAATTAAAGTTGTGTGCCATAGGGAAGTCCTTATTAGTAAAGTAAAATTACCCATGTTTGAGTGTGAACCTCAAGAGGGTGTGATCGTAGGTTGTGGTGTTATCTCAAATAGCTCCTTAATTTTAATAAACAGGAAATGTTGCAGTTGTCATTAAGACCAGGTGAATGGAATGCATCGAGTTTTAATTGCCACTCGAGTTCTTTTGTTTCCAATATAATGGAAACAGGGCCACCTCTAATGTTATAAGGGACATGATCAATAGCAGAAAAGAGAAAGCTGTGATCTTTATTCAAAGCAATATGTTTAGAGAGCGCATTATCATCTTTGCCTTTTTTAATTGCGTAGGTATGCTGATAAATTCTCTCCTTGAACTTTTGCTCAGTTTTCCCAATGTAGTATGCTGGGCAGCAGACACATTGTGCTAAATAGACCAAGGATTTAGTGTTACAATTAACTTTGTAATGGCATGTTATCTTTTTGCCATTTACCATTTGTGTACAACCTGTCTTTATGTATTTGCAAAAATTGCAATTACCACATTGGAAACTACCTTTCTGCCGTGAATAAAAATCAAGGTGTTTGTTGGATTCTAAGAAATTCTTTAAATTTTTGCCCCTCCTATAAACAAATAGTGGTTTTTCCCCTAGTTTTTCCCCTAATCCACCATGGTTAGAAATATAATACCAATTTTTAAATAAGATGGAATTAATCATCCTGGAGTCCATGTTAAACACTGTGATGAAACTGAGGGAGAAATTATTCTCTTTGTCATTGAGTATTGTTACTGAGTTGCAAGGGTGGGGGGTGGTTGATGTTAAAGTTAAATCATCATTTATTATGGGGTTCTCACCTAAGTGTCTTAAAGTGTTACAGAGTAATGGTTTGTAAAAGCCCTCCTGTCTTTTAGTTGTAACTTCTGTAATGAGATCCTCAAGGAGATCAAGTGGATAATCACGATTTGAAAACATGTCAAAAAGAAGTGTACATTCCTTGTAAAAGAGTTCCAAGGTACTACACATTCTGGCTGCTCGAATCAATTGGCCCTTGACTATAGATCTTTTTTGTCTAAAGGGGTGTTGACTTGAAAAATGAAGAAATGAATTACAATAAGTGGCCTTCCTGTGTATAGATGAAAGTAATGTATTATTCAAGTCAGCTTTTTCAAGATACACATCAAGGTAGTCGATAGAGTCAGTTGAGAAGTTGAAAGTAAACTTAAAGAATTGTGTAGTGCCATTCATAAATTCAATAATGGTAGTGGCATCCTGTTCAGAACCTTGGAAGAGAATAAAGATATCATCCAGATATCTTGTGTAGTAAATAAAATGTTTCACTACTTGAGGATTGGAGAGAAGAAATTTTTTCTCCCAGTAGGCTACTACCATGTTTGCCACAGATGTCCCACAGGGTGACCCCATAGCTATACCCTGAGTCTGCAAAAAATATTGATTCTCAAACATAAAAAAATTAGATGTAAGGATGATATCTATGAGTTCCGTTACTGTGTCTATTTCCATTTGAGCAGCTCCTAATTCAGCCAGTAACAAACCCACCCATTCTGAGGCCTCCTGGTGAGGGATAGAAGTGTATAAGTCCACAATGTCAATTGTCAGAAAATTGAAGTCATGTTCAGGTTTTAACTGGTTTATGTTGGACAAAAAAGACCAGGAGTCCTTGCAGATGCAGGGTATCATTTTAAGATATTTACTGAGTATGTTATCCACCAGTCGGGCACAAGGATGGGTCATAGAAGACCTCCCATCAACAAGTGCTCGAATTGGTGGATCTTGTAGGTTTTTATGAATTTTCGGGATACCGAAAATTATAGGTGTTTTAGGTAAGGTAATATCTATGAAGTGATAAACCTCATTGCTGATTTTTCCTGCAAGGAATAAGTCCCTAAAGTACCCTCTGTTTCTGACAAATGTGGTGTTCATTTCATTAAGTGAGGAGGTTCTGTAAGCTGGGCTGTTAAGAATTGTCTGCATGCGTTCAGAGTAGTCATCCTTACTAAAAATAACTAGCCCCCCACCCTTGTCAGGTTTAAGGACTCGAATAGGCATGTTTCCGAGTTCCCTAAGTAAATTCTGCTGTTCTCTGGTGGTATTGAAATAGTGTTTTCTTGTCAAAAGTTTAGCTTGAGTTTCAAGATGTCTGAGGTCAACCTCACAAGCTTTTTCAAATAAAGCTAGGATAGGGTGTAAAGGTGGATTATACACACTTAACAGCCTCAGACTGTTTAATTCACGCTGCATAGGAGAAGAAAATAATAATCCTAAATTTAATTTCCTCGTGAAATATTTTACATCAATAATAGTTTCAGTGAGGTTAAAATGGCAAGTGGGAACAAATGAATTACCTAAAGCAAGAAGCTCAATCAATTCTTGCTCTATTTTAAAGTCAGTGAAATTGTAGATCTTAAAATCACCTTTGCTATTTATCAAGATGGCAGGTGTATCTAGGAGTGCGTTATCACCCCGATTGTCCATAGAAAAAGTCTCAGTTGTTCCAATTCCTTCTCTGTTGTTGGTACCTGGTGTTGTATCTTGTCCCTAAAAAACCAGAGTTATCAGAGTTCTGGTTTTGGAAGCTGGGATTCGAACCAGGTTGTGACGAGTTGTTATTCCTGGTTTTATTCCCATTGAATTGATTTGCCCGAATTCTATTGCTGCGTCTAGGGGCTGTGTTAGGCCCTGAGAAATTTTGTGTTGTTGAAGGTGACTGGTATAAGTCAAACTCATCATCAAACCTGCCTTGTTCAGTACCTTGTGGTTGACTATTGCCAGGGTGGGTGCGAGGGAGAAAAAGTTTTTCATATGCTTTGTTTTGTTGGTATGCCAAGTTGTCACGGTTTAGTTTTTTTATTATTTTGTTGGCCTTCAGTTTCAAAAGAAGAGCATCAATGCTGTTAAAGATACATGTATAGTCGTATTTGAAGTTATTAAAGTCCAAGTCCTCCTTGATAGATTTGTCAAGGTCATTGAGTTCGGTGGTTAATATTGAAATGTGTCGTGAGTAGTGCTTGATGATTAAATCAAGAAGCTGGAAGCCCTGCTGGTCAAAGAGTGTTTTTAAGTCACTTAAAAAACAGTCATCATTAATGAGACCAGTTGGAGCAAAATTGCTACGTAGGCCCTTTGGTATGATTTTGTCACTCACACATTGTTTAAAATAGGAGACTTCTAGCTGTAATTTACGTAATTTAACCAGTTTGTTATCAAAAGTGTGGAGTTTGCTCACCATTGAGTCCGTAGAGTTAACTTCTGTGTGTGTCGCTTGTTCCTGTTCTCGCTGTTGGCCAAAAGAAACACAGTTGCCATCAGAGATCCAATCCTGTAAAGAGGGAACGCCAATAAGCACCTGATGATGGTTGTTATCAGTAGGGCCAAATCTGGTCCTGTCTGTTGTAGTAAACTGAATGATGGGAGCACCTCCAGATTGTGTTTGGTTAGGGCGTTGGGCCGCTGTGATGAAATCAGAGCTGTTAGATGAAGAAACACCATTACCTGGTGTATTGTTGTTGGATGGACCTTGCCCAATCCTGGAATCAAGTTGGTCCATACGCCCATAAAGCATGTCAAGTCTTTTAGTGATAGCTGTTAGTAAGTTGTTCATGTCCATGTTATTTTCCTGCTGATCATTGTGAGACCCAAAGATACTTGGGCTGCCAGGACTTTCCGAGATCCCCGTAGCCATGTAACAAACACTAGATACAAACTATTCCTCAAACAACAAAAACCAAGAAGAACAAACTGGAACAAGAGAAACGGAAAGCCACTAATCCACTCAGCGATATGAATCTTAACGTTCTTTTTATTGTCACAAAACAAGCAACGTTTTCGCTACAGCTCCTGCTGCAGCTTCCTCAGAGTAATACAAAAAAGTCCATAACGGTTACTTTTAAACCTAAAAGCGCGCCAAAGAATAAGGCAGCGCACCATTCTTAAAGGTAAAGAGAAAATAACAACAAATTTATGACAGTAAAAAACTTATGTTACCAAAATCATTTGATACAATGCTGATTGATTAACCCTGTGGTTATGAAAATAAAAAAATAAAAAAATAAAGATAAAATGTTACAGTTGAACACAGTAATATTAGTGGAACTGTTAACAACACTTGTCCGGTTGAATATGTACATCAAATCCTAAATGGTAAGCGGACATGGACTGCAAAGCGTACAAGTTAAAACGCTAGTCAAACCTGTCTTGACAGCGATGAGCTAAAGAAACTCCATATATACATATATCCCTGTTACAGTTACCTAAAAATTGAATACTCCGTGAATAAAATACACTATCTGTTAAAAATCAAGGGTGTAATATGCTGAGCTGAAGAGCCATCGTTATCTATGTACCCGCACTAGGTTAGGAGCTGTAGCGAAAACGTTGCTTGTTTTGTGACAATAAAAAGAACGTTAAGATTCATATCGCTGAGTGGATTAGTGGCTTTCCGTTTCTCTTGTTCCAGTTTGTTCTTCTTGGTTTTTGTTGTTTGAGGAATAGTTTGTATCTAGTGTTTGTTACATGGCTACGGGGATCTCGGAAAGTCCTGGCAGCCCAAGTATCTTTGGGTCTCACAATGATCAGCAGGAAAATAACATGGACATGAACAACTTACTAACAGCTATCACTAAAAGACTTGACATGCTTTATGGGCGTATGGACCAACTTGATTCCAGGATTGGGCAAGGTCCATCCAACAACAATACACCAGGTAATGGTGTTTCTTCATCTAACAGCTCTGATTTCATCACAGCGGCCCAACGCCCTAACCAAACACAATCTGGAGGTGCTCCCATCATTCAGTTTACTACAACAGACAGGACCAGATTTGGCCCTACTGATAACAACCATCATCAGGTGCTTATTGGCGTTCCCTCTTTACAGGATTGGATCTCTGATGGCAACTGTGTTTCTTTTGGCCAACAGCGAGAACAGGAACAACCGGCACACACAGAAGTTAACTCTACGGACTCAATGGTGAGCAAACTCCACACTTTTGATAACAAACTGGTTAAATTACGTAAATTACAGCTAGAAGTCTCCTATTTTAAACAATGTGTGAGTGACAAAATCATACCAAAGGGCCTACGTAGCAATTTTGCTCCAACTGGTCTCATTAATGATGACTGTTTTTTAAGTGACTTAAAAACACTCTTTGACCAGCAGGGCTTCCAGCTTCTTGATTTAATCATCAAGCACTACTCACGACACATTTCAATATTAACCACCGAACTCAATGACCTTGACAAATCTATCAAGGAGGACTTGGACTTTAATAACTTCAAATACGACTATACACGTATCTTTAACAGCATTGATGCTCTTCTTTTGAAACTGAAGGCCAACAAAATAAAAAAACTAAACCGTGACAACTTGGCATACCAACAAAACAAAGCATATGAAAAACTTTTTCTCCCTCGCACCCACCCTGGCAATAGTCAACCACAAGGTACTGAACAAGGCAGGTTTGATGATGAGTTTGACTTATACCAGTCACCTTCAACAACACAAAATTTCTCAGGGCCTAACACAGCCCCTAGACGCAGCAATAGAATTCGGGCAAATCAATTCAATGGGAATAAAACCAGGAATAACAACTCGTCACAACCTGGTTCGAATCCCAGCTTCCAAAACCAGAACTCTGATAACTCCGGTTTTTTAGGGACAAGATACAATACCAGGTACCAACAACAGAGAAGGAATTGGAACAACTGAGACTTTTTTCTATGGACAATCGGGGTGATAACACACTCCTAGATACACCTGCCATTTTGAAAAACAGCAAAGGTGACTTTAAGATCTACAATTTCACTGATTTTAAAATAGAGCAAGAATTAATTGAGCTTCTTGCTTTAGGTAACTCATTTGTTCCCACTTGTCACTTTAATCTTACTGAAACCATTATTGATGTAAAATATTTCACGAGAAAATTAAATCTAGGATTATTATTTTCTTCTCCTATGCAGCGTGAATTAAACAGTCTGAGGCTGTTAAGTGTGTATAATCCACCTTTACACCCTATCCTAGCTTTATTTGAAAAAGCCTGTGAGGTTGACCTTAGACATCTTGAATCTCAAGTTAAATTTTTGGCAAGGAAACATAATTTTAATACCACCAAAGAACAGCAGAATTTACTAAGGGAACTCGGTAATATGCCTATTCGAGTCCTTAAACCTGACAAGGGTGGGGGGTTAGTTATTTTAAGTAAGGATGATTATTCTGAACGTATGCAGAAAATTCTTAATAGCCCAGCTTACAGAACCTCCTCACTCAATGAAATGAACACAACATTTGTCAGAAACAGAGGGTACTTTAGGGACTTATTCCTTGCAGGTAAAATCAGCAATGAGGTTTATCACTTTATAGATATCACCTTACCTAAAACACCTATAATTTTCGGTATTCCGAAAATTCACAAGAACCTACATGACCCACCAATTCGAGCACTTATTGATGGGAGGTCTTCTATGACCCATCCTTGTGCCCGTTTGGTGGATAACATACTCAGCAAATATCTTAAAATGTTACCCTGCATCTGCAAGGATTCCTGGTCTTTTTTGTCCAACATAAACCAGTTAAAACCTGAACATGACTTCAACTTTCTGACAATTGATATTGTGGATTTATACACTTCTATCCCTCATCAGGAGGCTTCAGAATGGGTGGGTTTGTTACTTGATGAATTGGGAGCTCCCCAAATGGAAATAGACACAGTAACTGAACTCATAGATATCATCCTTACATCTAATTTTTTTATGTTTGAGAACCAATACTTTTTACAGACTCAGGGTATAGCTATGGGGTCACCCTGTGGGACATCTGTTGCAAATATGGTAGTAGCCTATTGGGAGAAAAAATTTCTTCTCTCCAATCCCCAAGTAGTGAAACACTTTATTTACTACACAAGATATCTGGATGATATCTTTATCCTTTTCCAAGGTTCTGAACAGGATGCCACTACCATTATTGAATTTATGAATGGCACTACACAATTCTTTAAGTTTACTTTTAACTTTTCAACTGACTCTATCGACTACTTGGATGTCTATCTCGAAAAAGCTGATCTGAACAACACATTACTTTCATCTATACATAGGAAGCCCACCTATTGTAATTCATTTCTTCATTTTTCAAGTCAACATCCTTTTAGACAAAAAAGATCTATAGTCAAGGGTCAATTGATTCGAGCAGCCAGAATGTGTAGTACCTTGGAACTTTTTTACAAGGAATGTACACTTCTTTTTGACATGTTTTCAAATCGTGATTATCCAGTTGATCTACTTGAGGATCTTATCACAGAAGTCACAATTAAAAGACAGGAGGGCTTTTATAAACCATTACTTTGTAACACTTTAAGACACTCAAGGGACAACTCCATAATAAATGATGACTTAATTTTAACATCAACCACCCCTCACCCTTGTGACTCAGCAACAGCACTCAGTGACAAAGAGAATAACTTCTCCCTCAGTTTCATCACAGTGTTCAACATGGATTCTAGGATGATTAATTCCATCCTATTTAAAAACTGGTACTACATTTCTAGCCATGGTGGATTAGGAGAAAAATTAGGGGAAAAACCACTAATTGTTTATAGGAGGGGCAAAAATTTAAAGAACTTCTTAGAATCTAAAAAACACCTTGATTTTCATTCACGGCAGAAAGGTAGTTTCCCATGTGGTAATTGCAATTTTTGCAAATACATAAAGACAGGTTGTACACAAATGGTAAATGGCAAAAAGATAACATGCCATTATAAAGTAAACTGCAATACTAAATCCCTGGTCTATATAGCACAATGTGTCTGCTGCCCAGCATACTACATTGGGAAAACTGAGCAAAAGTTTAAGGAGAGAATATATCAGCATATCTACGCAATTAAAAAAGGGAAAGATGACAATGCGCTCTCCAAACATATTGCTTTGAATAAAGATCACAGCTTTCTCTTCTCTGCCATTGATCATGTCCCTTATAACATTAGAGGTGGCCCAGTTTCCATTATATTGGAAACAAAAGAACTCGAGTGGCAACTAAAACTCGATGCATTCCAATCACCTGGTCTTAATGACAACTGCAACATTTCCTGTTTATTAAAATTAAGGAGCTATTTGAGATAACACCACAACCTACGATCACACCCTCTTGAGGTTCACACTCAAACATGGGTAATTTTACTTTACTAATAAGGACTTCCCTATGGCACACAACTTTAATTTGTGTCATATCTCCTTTAAACCATGTTCATGTTTTACAGGTTGAGGTAGGTTACTCTCCATTTTCCATCATTATCCTCTATTTCACTTCTATTCCTGCTGTTCTTTAAGTATTTCTTTTATGTTTACGCTCTAACATCCTAGTCTGTATTTTAGATAGAAATTTAGGGGACACTTCCGTTTAGAAGGACTGAATAGATGTTATTTTTACTGTTAACATGCTTTCCTGATCTCTTAGACTGCCCCCCACAATCTCTCTAGGGGGTAGGCGTTTTTTACCACATATGATATCTGGTACGGACTTTACAGTCTCCAGGGATTTCGTTAACTCTAGTCATTCCAGACCCCTAATTTTTCCGACCGGCTCTTTTGACACACTGTAGAACTGTAGGGAGAATCTGAGCACACATCCGCATACTCGGATGTTTCGGCACCATGTCTAGAGTAAGAATTATGGCACTGATCATTAACACTTCTTATTATGCTAGGTTTTCCATCTAGTTATATTTTTTTGGAACGGGAAGGGTGTCTCCTTGCCTACCCTTTGTAGGATAGGTTGTACGGTTGGGGCGGGATGGATTTACTACCTGCCTTTTGAAGGACCAGCACTACCACATTTTATGCTACCACCTTCTTGACTATTATCTGTCAGGACGAGGATTGCAATGGAGACTTGCATATTATGCATCCAGAGACAGGATCTCCTTTTACATGGTAAAATGTTTTTAATTTTTTAATAACCTAGTGCGGGTACATAGATAACGATGGCTCTTCAGCTCAGCATATTACACCCTTGATTTTTAACAGATAGTGTATTTTATTTACGGAGTATTCAATTTTTAGGTAACTGTAACAGGGATATATGTATATATGGAGTTTCTTTAGCTCATCGCTGTCAAGACAGGTTTGACTAGCGTTTTAACTTGTACGCTTTGCAGTCCATGTCCGCTTACCATTTAGGATTTGATGTACATATTCAACCGGACAAGTGTTGTTAACAGTTCCACTAATATTACTGTGTTCAACTGTAACATTTTATCTTTATTTTTTTATTTTTTTATTTTCATAACCACAGGGTTAATCAATCAGCATTGTATCAAATGATTTTGGTAACATAAGTTTTTTACTGTCATAAATTTGTTGTTATTTTCTCTTTACCTTTAAGAATGGTGCGCTGCCCTATTTTTTGGCGCGCTTTTAGGTATAAAAGAAATTGTCATGGATTGTTTTGTATCACTCTGAGGAAGCTGCAGCAGGAGCTGTAGCGAAAACGTTACTTGTTTTGTGACAATAAAAAGAACGTTAAGATTCATATCGCTGAGTGGACTAGTGGCTTTCCGATCTTCTTGTTCCAGTTTGTTCTTCTTGGTTTTTGTTGTTTGACAAATAAATATTACTTTTGTTAGAAACGTATACATCTGCCCCCTTACTCTACCACTGTCCAGTCAAAACCACCACAGCTCTGCAATTTTAGTTTTGTACCTACTTTGCTCATAAGAAAGTTGCTCCTTAAAGTAAAAACTACTCCTGTGGCTGTATACCAACTACTATCAGACTACTTAAAATGGTCACAGAAGTCATAGCCTTCACTGTGTCCATACTAATTAATAGGTCCATAGCAGAAAGTTACTCCCCAACACTATAGGGAAAACTACATCATACCACTGCACAAAGGTGGCACATCGCAAAGTTTAATAGCTACAGACCAATAGCAATTCTCCAAAATATTAGAGTAATGCATCCATATGCAACTGATGCAATACCTAACCTCAAATAATCTGATCTCAAAACTACAACATGGCTTTAGGCCCCGGCACAGCACCACTGCTGCATTACTATACTTTATCAATACAATAAACTAACATAGAAACAATTGGTCTGCTTGTGTCCATCATGTTCTTAGACTTGTCAAAGGCATTTAATACTGTATCACACCAACAACTGCTAGTCTGACTCTCCTCAGCAGGGTTTAACAGTAGTCTTTTTGTGGTTTCTTATTTACCTGTCTGGAAGGCAACATGCCGTTAAATGGAAACAAACTTATCCTTTCAACCAGTTACTACAGGTGTCCTTCAAGGTTCTGTCCTGGGTCCTCTTCTATTTAATGACCTCCAGTCCTCCACTCACCATGCTAGTTTAGTTCAGTATGCGGATGACTTAACAATAAATATGCTCAAAGATATTACCCAAAATCTTTTTTCTCTGTAGAATCCTGGCTCAAAGAATCAAACCTTCTACTCAGCCTCAAGAAAACTAAGTTAATGATTTTTACCTCAAAAAGTTGCCAAAATCAAAGCAATCTTTTACCATAAAGTCAGGAAATAATACTGTCATTGAAACTGTAACTCACAGTAAACTTCTAGGTATTATAACAGATAATCTTAAATATGACCAGCATATACAGCACACCATTAAATCTATACACCAGAAACTATGCTCCCTGTTTTAATTTCTCCAAGTCTTTTAGGTTTCTAATACCATGACAGGAGTGGACCCCATTCGTAAGTCAAGGTATAATCAAAGTTCATGAAATTAGTATTGTTTCAATCTTTGATGTTAGCCAGAAGTTCTCTTCGCAGCACCCGCAATATGAAGAGTAATGACGCCGTCTGCAATTTGTATAGAGTTGCATGTATTGGTAACAAATCTCAATATGACTGTAAATTCTTTTTTATAAGACCCATTACTACTACTGGAACTGTCTGAGTATCTTTCTTCCACATTGCCCTCATTTGTGCCTGCAAATCCTGATATTTTATGATTTTGTGTCTCTCTGTATATAAGACACTGTAGTCACTGGGTGTAGCAATTTCAACAATCAATGCTACTTTTGTCTTCTTTTTATGGACTAATATATCTGGTTTTCTTGCATCTGTTTTTTAACTGTTGGTGATGGATGATCCCATGTGATATATTCATAATTTTCTATTATGCTTTGTGGCTCATGTTTCTAGTGTTTTTCAGCTAGTTCAATATTATAATGTTTGCACAATCCTCAGTCCAACAGTCTTGCCACATTATTATGCCATTCAATATACAGTTCTTCTGCCATTAGTATATCATAAACAGCAACAAGATGTGCAGCTATTTACAATTCTGTTTACAAAACCCACATTTGTCTGTTTCTCTCACATGTTCAATGGAATTTGTAAACCAACATGTACATAGTCAGCTGTTTTGAGCACCAATATTAACATTTCGTCTTTTGGTTTAAATTCATCTCTCCATAACCATTCCTGCATTTGATCCTGATCAGCATGAGGTTGTGCCTAGAGTTTCCTATAGTTGGAACTATATTTATGCATTTTTCACATTTCTTGCCTTCTCATCTGATCCTTCACCTTCTATTCTTTCTTTTGTTTTAGACACATTCAGTTGTTGTCTGATTTTTATCTACTTCTGGTTTGATTCCATTCCTGCTTGATGCTGATATGCTTCTGCTAAACTATGCAGGAAAGTCATCTTAGACTTATTCTCCTAATGTTTCAAAACCTTCACCATGTTTGGGTCTTGTGAGGTCAACAGATATGTATGCAGTCCCACTATTGCAGATCTACACATGTAATCAATTTCGAGGAGGCCCAAACCTCCTTCAGAACAGGAAATATACAGTCTAGGTATACACTGATTTTTTTATAGATCATTTGATGACCATGAAGAATCCTTCTTGTTTTCCTGTCTAATCTAGCCAACACATTTTGGGGCCAGTCAATCACTCCAAAACTGTAAGTTAGGACAGGAAGAGCAAATTGGTTTATATCTTGGACTTTGTTCCTAGATGTCACTGCTATTTTTAGTATTAAGTCTTCTAAAATATTCCTTACTGAATTTGTTTCACACTTGTTCATGTTTTTTAGTTAATCCATCATCAATTCCCAAATATTTATACACTCCCTCTTGCTAAAGTTCTTTTATATCACATTCCTGTCCCAAACTGATGTTTTCTTGGTGCTGCAGCTTCCCTGCTTTAAAGGTTGTTTTTGCACATTTATCAAGAGCAAATGATATTTGTTATACCATCTGGAGAAGTTTTGACCACTTGCAGTTGTGCTTCAGTTCCTCATCTGATGGACTATACAGTTTTATATCATCTAAAAAAGAAGATGAGAAGTCTTTACAGTTTGTTATTTTCTGAGAGCCAAATTATAGCCATGACCTAATCTGTTAAGCAAACAGCTTAATGGGTTAACAGCAAGACAAAAGAGCAGCAGTGACAGAGTCACCCTGGATTATCCCCTTTGAATTTTTATCCCTGGAATAATAATTTGTCCTTTATTATGGCTTAACTGCAGAGTGGTTTGCCATTGTTTCATGTAATGTAATCGATCCGTGTAGATTGTATCATATTATTATGGCTTAACTGCAGAGTAGTTTGCCACTGTTTCATTTAATATAATCAATCAGTGTAGAGTGTATCATATACATTTTTAAGCACTCTTTTATCCATGAAAGTGGAAGATTGTCAAATGTTGTTTTATAGTCTAACCATGCCATACTTAATGATCCTTTGTTCCATATGACTTTCTTTTATTACCCTTTTGTTCTATTGCTATGATTCAGTTTTCTTCTAAATGACTATAAACTTTGTTGGCATCAGTTCCAGCCTATAGTTTATACATAATCAGGAGGCAAGTTATTGGTCTATAGTTTTTAGGATAGCTTGCAGGCTCGCTCTTAAGTAGGAGCACTGTTTTTCCTGTCATTATCCAGGCTGGTGTCTGTTCAGGGTGCACATATAAATAGTTCTTACTCATTGCTGAATCTTTAAGTAAAGATGTTAATACTTTTAGCCAGAAGTTAAGTACTGCATCTGGGTCTGGGGTTTTCCAATTAGGATCTTTTCTTAACTTTGTTTCAATCTCTCATCACATTTCGTATCCTGTACACTTGAACTTCTTATTCTTTCTTTTACTTTTTCTATCCCTTTAGCATTTTTGTTATGTTCCACAGTGTCTTCATAAATATTTCTCGAAAATGCATCTATTTCCTGGTGTTTCGATTCCTTTTGTCTTGTTTCCCAATTCTCTATAAAACTTTTTGGATCATCAATAAATTGTTTATTTTGTACTTTTCCTTTATATTTATCTGCATCTCTTCTACGTTTTTCTGCCTGTGTTGATATAAAGGCTCCCTTATAGAATCAATGGATTCCTTACAGATACTGCAAGAAAAAAAAACTCTAGTCACCACTTTTTTGTTGCCAACTCTCTAATACACCATTCACATCCTAACAAACTTATAAACAATATTCAAATAAAGAAACTTGCTTCCTGCTACAATAAAAAAAGCTAAATTTGCCACCAATCACCCTCACAGGACTGACCATTATCAAAGCTTAAAGCAATTAAACTGTCTTGAACTGCACAACTACGTAACACATTCACAACTAACTACAGCACAGAAACTCATTCGTCATCCAGAAAAATGCCCTACACTACAAAACGTGTTACTGCCCTACTGTTCATCAAGAGTCCTCTGTTCTAGTAAAAAATTCTTATTACTTACAAATAAGTCAAATAGTGCTGCAAGAGACTCGTTCTACTCCCAGTACATTGCTAATCTCTGGAATGGTACCCCACATGAACAAAACTCTCCGATAAACTCAATAGTTTTAAACCACTACTTAACATCTTAACCAGTCCCGGTCCTTCAAATATTCATCACAAAGTTAAAACGTTTGAGTTCACTGCACAATACTCTACAAATAATCTCCTTAAACAGAATACCCTCAACCTCTCAATGAAATGACAATTTTTTTACATATAACTGCTGCTTGTACAATTCACTAAGTTGCATGTGAGTGTTCTTTTTAGTAAATTCCACCTCTGTAAAATTTTAGAATGTATACATGTTGGGATGGCCATCATGGAGACTCACTCCTCACCACTGCCTATGGTGAGGGAGGATCACTAAGAGCAAAGATGGATTCACACAGCATTTTCAGATGCAACTCCCTGCACCAAGCACAATTTTCCTTACGAGCACCCAGGCAGCACAGTCCAGACCTAGGGCTGAACTCTCTTTCTCTCTTCAGACCCACACAGAACTCCACACCGACCACTTTTGAGCTCTGTGTACCTTTTCCCAGTAGCTGACACACACACTTAGATATTTGTTTCACAAACACACTTGACATAAGTTGGAACAGATTTACTAGCTGTGCCCATTTCTGCCCAGACTCTGAGGTAATCATACTGCCACCAGTCAGCTGCCCTAAGGCTCTTACAAAGGGTACTCAATTATACTGTGTAAAATTAGTACTAATACAAATGGTAGTGTGTGAACAAAGCAGCAAGGCTTTCAGGAGAAGCCACAATGTCACTAAAACAAGCATAAGTACTCTCAAGATGTTATAAATATTCTCTAAAGGACCAGCCATAATGAACGGTATTAAAATATTTAACGATAAATAATAAAGCAGAAAACAGGAAAATACTGAATAAAATAAACAACAGAGTTTCAATAGTTTCTCACAGATGCAGAAAAGAACACTAACTATTCTCACTAAATGTCCCTGACTGACTAAAGCATTACTGTTCCCTGACTACTTACTAAAAAAAAGGCAAGCTGAGGTGTGTTGAGTGTCTTACCACAGCAAAAGCTAGATGATGTCTCTTTTTGTCTGTGTTGATGCTTGAGATATATATCCTGTCAGAAATCTTTCCTGCCAGGTTCCAATGTGCTGCTGCAAGAGTTCCAAAGAAACCAGATGCAGGTTAGAGGATGATGTCACCTCTGGTCACCTGACTCTGGTACGATACACACAGAGCTTTTCTAAGATCTGTGGCAGCGTCTGAAAGCTATAACACAATTGCAAACTTTCCACCCTTCTATGGTTCTCTGATAAACATACACACTCGGCCAGTTACAACAGTGCAACCTAATATATATGCATACATTCTTTCTGTCCAGCAGGACCTACTGTTGATGCATTTTTAATACAAGTAACTTTACAAATATATTTTTAACTCAAACATTTGTGCAAATCAATTATGAAAGTAAACCTCAGACCTCAACCACAAGTAACAGAGAAAACGAACATTCAAGTCCAAGGAATTGCCTGGAGCCTTGCGTATATAATTCTCTTTATTTGAACAATGTACCAAACAGTTCGTTGAGCGCTTTCATCTGACTACAGAGATTTCATCAGAACAATGTTAATTAACTAAAGCTGCGTTATATACCTTTCTACCCGTCCTAATTAATTGATTAACTAATTAAAAATGCAATTGTTAAAGAAATGCAACTAAATTCTAAAAACTAAAAAGTAAATGCTGCTCCATCCCTATATAAAAGCATAGTTTTGGCTATAACAATCTACTACCATACAAATTACAGGTAATAATCAATGCAATATATACAAAACACTAAAAACACAACAATGAATGAATATAATACATTTCTATATAATATAAATCAAATAAATACATCTATTAAACCACTATAAAATGCAATGTATAATGCCCTTATGTATAAAAGACATGTCATAGTTGTAGTCATAAAAAAGTATTTTATACTAAGTTTTTACCAGAGGTTTTGTAGGTATAACCTCATTGAGTCCTGGGGGTGAGGCTGCATTCAGCCTTATCTGCCATTTTATCTCCTTTTCTCCTACAATTGCTTTTATGTTACCACCCCTAGGGTTAGGAGATACAACCTCTAAAATTGCAAATTTAAACCCCTGACATTCAGGGCTATTAAGAAGATGACGAGAGAGAGCATTGTTAGTATCCCTTTTTCTAATACAGTAAGTGTGGTCATAGATTCTGTCCCTCAATCGTCGGTCCGTCTTCCCGATGTAAAAACTGCTGCATGCGCAACACTTTGCCAGATATACCAGATGTTGAGACTGGCAATTACCATAGCTAAAAAAAAAAAATTTTGCTATGAATGCTGTTGCTCAAATGTATTGTTGTTTCCTCCATAATGTACCCACAGTAATTACACTGACCACACTTTCTAGTGCCTTTCTTGTTGTATGCCCTACTCTTATAATTTTGTGTTTTGACCTCAATGATCTTTTTCAAATTCATGCCTGTCTTAGAAACGAAGTAAGGACAGTTGGAAATTTTATCCTTTATCCCCTCGTCACTTCGTTACAAAACTCCAGCTAGCTATGCTGGCATATGTACACGTACTGCCCTATTCTCCCTGGCACAAATGGCACTACCTCATAACATCACAAAGGTAACTACTCTTTGTGTACAAATGTAAATAGAAATGCAGCTTAACTGGAACTTAGTATAATGTAACAAAAAATAGAGCTTTTCTCCCCAGGCCTTCGCTGGAAATGGGTATTACCAAGTTGGACTGTCCCACAAAAACAAAGGCAAATAAATATATAAATAAGCTTCAGGCCATTATTACATAACTAACTAATAATGATTACATAACTAAGTTTTATAGATATGTGTACTTGGCTGTCCTGCTGCTGATTTCATTTATTGCTGCATGCTTGCAGAGGAAGCTACTTCTGGGTTGCTATTTGATTTATGAAGATGATAGTAAAAGTCCCTGTAGCCTAGCAAGATTAAGGCAGTACTTGAAAACCTTGTGGTAATGGCTAGTTCAGCCTTCTAATGTACAAAGTGTGTGGTCACTTTAAGGTATTTTAAACATTTTACTCTAGGCATGTTAAATGTCTTCGTTTATGAAGGGTGGTCATGATTTAATGCCAGTCAGATGTTTTTCTGAAGTTTTGCAGCAGTAGACATTTTGGTGCTTCTAGTATGCTGAATACTTTAAACATCTGACATTTATTAACCAAGGCAGCAAAGACTACCTCTCTCTGTTAATGAACTCCAGAAACTGTTTCTGTACAATATGAAACTGAATTTTGAAAGAATAAGCTGCCAGTTAACACTGTTAAACCTATATGAGGCTATTTGGTATCCCAAAGAAACTTTGTTACTCTCCAGCTATCACCCTTATTGATCCTTCTGGTACCACCATCCCAAATATTATACTGCAAAAGTACCTCAGGTTTCAATTTGTCCCTCACTACTCCTTCACCAAACATAGAGAAATCCAAATAAACAAGGCCCTGGCCCTCTACATGATTCAGCAAGAGCAAATAAGGTTGGTGGACTGCTCTTAGCACCCTTTGTCAGTCATTATCCAAAGCAAGGTCAGACAAAGTTATTGTATTCTAAAGTAGAACAGCTCATGCAAAGTAACAGATTTCAAAAATGCATGGAGTACAAAGATTAAGCAGGACACTACATTCATGCCATTATATATATATATAGTGCATCCCTATAGACACAGGTGTATTACACTGTATAATTTCACTCATCCTGTACATAGAACCTGTGAATTTAAGGCTAGCACTGATTTGTCCATGTCATTATTCAAGTGCCAAAATATTTGAATGCCACATTCTATACAGCAAATCATTATGGATATGATGCCAAGCAAAATAATGCTGAAAAGAAAAACTAATGGTTGTGGGACGTTAATTTTACATCTTGTAAAAGCTGTAAGTCCAGAATTGAAAACAGTTGTGATGGATTTTTAATATAGTTAAAAGCTGAGTGAAACACAATAGTCCTTTTTCTGTCATTGCCTAATTACTGAGTGGAAAACAAACATTCATGTTTAAGAACACTGCAACAAGATATATTGCAAAAGCAATAAATAAATACTAAATCAAGCAAATGATGTTTTGTTTGGTTAACTATGTATTTATCATACTTATAATCCAGCAGGAAAGAATAATTAAGCAATGCAGAACAATTGGACTTATGTAGAGTTATCATTTCATATACATTAGTACACCATCTTGGCCTGAAATACTTGTATATAAGTAACAATGACTGAGGAATAACAGAATATTTTGTCACCCAATAATGTCAGTTATCTATACTCCCATCTGTAGACACTTTGACCCATTTATTTCTGCAATGGGTGTGAGTCCTACAGTAAATTCATTAGGGGATGATTCTGATGTTAACAGAGGTACTGTCATTCTTGGTTAGGTACACATTTTTTTAAAGCAATAGTGTCCGCTGTTGTAAATGTGAATGTGATACATACTTGTGTCTGAGGACATACTCACATTGTCAGCCATGCTGTTCCAGACTGCAGTACTGAATTCCACTGTAAGTACAGATCAGCAGATCATATTCCGGACTCCAGACTGACTGTGACATGATTTTACCCGAAATGGGAAGGCCAGTGTTAGCTGCTTCATTTCTGCCATCCTTGTTCCAGCTCCTCAAGCCACTAGTTGAATTTGGGCCAATTTGGTGTAAGGCGTTATCCCTCTTAGCCAAAGAGCTTCAGAGACTTAGTTAAGTTGTATCTACAAGAATAAGAACTTTGAAACATCTGCCTTTCAGGTAATTGCCAGGTTGCATTTCCATATAGCAGCTGTGCTTAAATGTTCTAATCATTATAATGATGAATGAATGCAGGAGAAGCAAAGAAAATCTACAGTGAAGGATAGAAGGAGTAAATCACGTATGAAGGAAAGGAAAGTGTCTGTGAGGCAATGAGCACAAAGTTCAAAGGACAATGCAGCTATGTTTAAAATGTTGTCAGAGATAAGAAATTGATAATACAGCAATTTCTCCATAAAGAGCATTACTTGTAGTTGTCCACATAGTCTGGTGCCTTAGTCTGTGATAGGATTGCAGTAGTGGTAGTTTTGTGAATTCTGCTGCAGGATTTCTGCTTCTGTGCTTTTTATACCTGTGTATACCTGCTTAAAGTTGCATTCCAGTGTCTTTCTGTTTTAGGTCAGTACTAGGCTAGCTGCCTTGTAGGTCATTTTAAGCCTAGCAAATGTCCCTTCTTGTGCTTGAAATGACACACCTCATTTGATTATACATTGGTCTTACCCATCCCGTGGTCAATAATAAGGTTCTCAATAATTATACATTATCCATAAGAATAAATGGGATCATATTGTAGATAATGTGAGGGGACTTATGCATGGGCTAAAGCATTTAGGATCTGCCTCTATCCATTAGTAGTACGGGGACAGTCCTGGGATACATTTTCAGTTTCCCATCCATAGATCTTAGTTGTGCTTGAATATAGATAGGAATGAATTTTGTTTCATGAGTGAGATATACCTGCCTCTTGAAACAATTCAGTTTATGTTGCAGAAGTTGTTTAGATCCCTAGATAAAGCAATTCTGATTCCATTGACTTGCTGATGTGTAGCAAATCCATCAGTAATGAGTCAGAGGATGTCTTTTATGCCAGACACTGGGTCACCTTGTAGAAGCCTGTAGGATACCAAGTATAATGACAGGGCTTTGAGTCAGTCTATGTAGGACATGTTGTTTAGGCCTTGTATCCTTTTAATAAGGTATATCTGTGGGTGTTCCAGTTGTGGCATATGTCTGGCCAGATACATGCTAAAGGGAGGTTTATAATCAATGACTGACCTACTAAATGATGAGTAACATGAGACAATGACAGCGCTAGATCTAGATGAATCACTTTGTGTGCAAGCGATGTACTATAGAAGAACTTTCTTACAACAGACACATTTTTCAAAAGCTAAGTCACTGTCCACATAAGTTCCCAAATCCCAAACAACTAGGTCAACACTTGGGAGTGTATTGTCAATGTGGCAGTTCCCTGAGATAGATGACTTCCAAAAGGATACAATAATGCATTTTGGCATTTAGTTTCAGTCCATTATTTTGGCACTTGTTATTTATTTGGGACAATCTTTACTGCATGATGGCTAAGTCATCTGGGGATTCATCGACTCCTCCTAGCTTTCAGTCATCTGGAAACTTAGCCAGAGTCTTTTGGTATTGGCATTTACTTCAGAAATGTAGATAACAAACAGGACAGAACTTCTCAAAAGCAAACTTCACACTTCTCAAAACTGAAGTGGAATCCTTCAAAGCCCCTGGGCCAGTGGAAAATACGGCCCAAAATGCAGAATCCTTTACAAAAGCATTCTATGGACACCTACAGGAATGCATGGAGCATGCTATCCCAAATAAAACCAAGACTCACTCCTCCAAAGGCAGCAGACCTGTCTGGTGGATCCCAGCCATAAATAAGCTATACAACAGAAGGAGAAAGCTACTACATGATAGAGCAAAATCCCAAAAAGAGAAGGCGTCTCTGATCAGTACTAGCAAGAAACTACGATCCCTCATAAAATCATCTAAGGCCAGCTTTGAAAGAAAAATTGCACAAGACACTAAAGATAATCACAAGGCCTTCTTTAATTATGTCAGAAACCTGAGAGACAACTCCCAGATATGCTCTGGGTTAGTGCAAAATGACAAAAAAATACACTGAACCCACAGACATTGCCAACATCCTGGCAGAAAGGTTCAGTGCAAACTTCTCCCCCACTTCCCCCCCAAAAGAGCAAATGTTTATCCCAACAGAGTGTAGCCTTCCTGAGATCACAGATGCACAGGTGAGAGCTGCCCTCTCCAAAGCAAAAAACACAGCATCAATGTGACCAGACGGTGTCCCGGGCTGCGTCTTACACGAGCTCCAAGAAGAACTAAACCCTCATATAAAGTCACTGTTCAATCTCAGCCTTACTAAAGGATATGTACCCAAGGAATGGCGTACAGCAATAGTGGTCCCACTCCACAAAGGTGGTGCCACAACAGACCCCAGAAACTATCACCCTATAAGCCTGATTAGCCTGGTCTGCAAAGCTATGGAGCGTATCATCATGGAAATCATAAACAAAGATATTGGGAACCTCCAGACACTGGATCCTACCCAATTCGGCTTTGTTAAGGCAGATCTTACCTCTTGAACCTGGTTGACTTCTTTGAAACAGTTACCAAAGCCATAGATGAAGGGAAGGTAGTCCACACAGCCTACCTGGACCTCGCAAAAGCCTTTGACACAATACCCCACTCGGGCATCATAAATACGCTCACCAGCTTAAATATCAACCCCTATGTCACAAGATGGGTTGCAAACTGGCTCAGGGATAGAACCCACATTGTCAGAATAGCAGGTGCCATGTCAGACTCTAAACCAGTTACAAGTGGCATCCCACAAGGCTCAGTCCTGGGACCTCTCTTGTTCGGTATATATTTCACCGAGGTACAGGCTAACACGGGTGGACTATGGCTGACCAAGTTCGCAGATGAATGCAAACTGGGTGCCATAATCGACTCTCCGGCTGACACAAGCATCCTCCAAAAGGGTCTCTCAGAGATAGATAACTGGTGCCAGAGCCATGGCCTAAAGCTAAATGCCAAAAAGTGCATAGTCATCCCCTTTGGGAAAAACAAAGTGCCCACAAATTACCACATAGGTGGTAATCCATTAAGTACGGAAGAAGTAATTAGGGACTTGAGGACCCAAGTAGACAGCAATCTCTCCTTTGACAATCACGTTGCCAAAGTGGTTAGAAAGACCTTCTATATAGCCCACCTTATCATGAAAGGGTTCACATCTAGATCAAGAGAGGTCATTGTGCCCCTCTACTCATCACTTATCAGGCCCATAATTGAATACAATGCCCCATTTGGGATGTACCTTACATGACACCTGCAGCAACTGAAAAGACCCCAAAAGTACCTCACCAAGAGGATCAAGGGGCTCAAACAGATGCCCTATGCAGTTCGGCTAAAGAAACTCCAGCTCTACTCAGTAGCGTACCACCTACTCAGAGGCGATCTGTGTCTGACGTATAAAGCCATGTCCAACCCAGAATTAATGGACATGCTTCACCTCAGGAAATCCAAATCCCTTAGAGCTACACGCTCCAGGGACTTGAATCTCCGGGCAGAAATAAACAGGACATGCTGGAGGGACAGATTCATATCCCAGAGGCTCCCCTCACTCTGGAACAAAATCCCAATCCATGTTAGGCAGAGCCCCTCACTGACCCTCTTCAAGAGAAATCTTGACGAGTGGATGAGAGATCGTAAGTTTACCCCTGGGATCTCTTCTGTGTCCCTGCTTGACAGAGGTACAGTAAACTAACCTTAAAAGGGCTACCTTCTGTGACCTACTATACAGAGGCACAATCAACTAATCTAAAAGGGTGGTGAAAGCCAAACACACTCTGGCTAGGCTTATAAATGCCCTGGGGCAGATAGCCTAGTATCAACCTATGAACCTATAAACCTATGAAGGAGATGACCCAGCACAGAACCCTTGAGGAATCCACTGGTGACCAGTCTCTTTTTGGAGGCAATACAGTGGGTGACATGAGGGTTTATTCCTAATTTACTTAGCTTTCCTACTATGCCTGAGTGTGGAATTGTCTCAAAAGCTTTAGCTAGGCCAAGTTGTATTGTGTATACCATTTTGTCTCCATCTATTCCTTGGTGACATTTAAAAAAATAATCCACCAGGTTGAGTAAGCATGATAGGCCTGTCCTTCATGAATCCACACTGAGACAGGTCCAGTGTTTGGAGTTTACCTATGTCCTGATTAATTAGTTCCATGGTAAGTCTTTCCATGGCTTTGCATATGCAGCTAGTCAGACTTATTTGTCTGCAATTGATTGCCTAGGTCTGAGGAAGGTCCCCCATTATGCAGGGGATTAACTGTAGCATTCACTTGGTGCAAAACCTTTGTGGAGGATGAGTCTGAACAGTGTTGTTAGAGGTGCAGCTAAATCAACCTTCTTGGCATATAAGATGCATCAAATGTTATTTTGTAGGATGCATTGATGCAGTGTTTTTAGCTTTTAACAGCACTTTTAGGACTTGGTCTTATGTGATAGCTGGAGGCAAGCCAGTTTCAGATATATCTTAAAGGACAGCTAGAGGGGACAAAGGGATAAAATAACAGCTAAATTAAATCAGCCAGTAGGTTTGCAATATCTTCAGCCTCAGTATAAATCACATCATTAACAATCAGCTCAGCACATTGCCGTGTTGTGCTTTTGAGATTATGAATATAACTAAAAACCCCTTTTGACTGTCTTTGGCTTGATTTCCTGTTTTAGCCTTAAACTTGGCTTTGGTGGATTTTATTAAGCCACTGAGTTGTTTGTTTATTTCAGTGATATGGGCTGTAAAATTCTGGGAATTACTCTTCTTAATTTTCATCAAAAGTCTTTTCCTTTTAATATAAAACTTGCTGATGTTATGGTTCCATGTGGGTTTGATTCTGAGTTTGCCATGCACTTGTTCCTATGGGGGTAGAGCTGCATCTATGCAGCTGTTTACACACTCATATATGTGTGGTGGTTGGTTTTTTACATATTCTGTTGAGTTCTCCTCTGTTTTTTAAAGTCTTCTCAAGCCCCATTTGAGACATTAAATTAAAAGTTTCTGAAATTCGAACCATAGGGTCTGTGCTCCAATATTGGCTTTAACTTCTCTTTAGCAAGTCTGCTATATTTAGCACAGAGCTACATCCACCTAGTATCTTATGCACAAGACTCTGAGAGGTGTGTAAAGTCCCCAAAGTGTGATATATAACATTTTCATCAAAAGGGAAAGAAAAATAGTTATTTAAACTCTGCTTAAATATTTTAGTTGCACTAACAGTGACCTATTTGCTGATACTTTTTGTACTTATTTTCTCTTTGTCCATGTTTTAGCCAAAAAAGTTATCTATTTGCATTTCATTTAATTTGTGCAGGGACTGTTGTCTGTAGCTTCATTTGCAGTGGTGGTAACAATATGTATTACTGCAAGATTTTAGCATTTTTATATATTATATTACACTTCTATTTTCATAAGTAGAATTACATGTAAAAGGTAGCGTTGTGTATGTGTAACTCTGTTTGGGGCATTTATCTTCTAGCATCATTCACATTTGTGGCAGTATTGTGAACTACTGTCTGATTTCAGCCTCATTTATTCATTTACTACAGCATTTTCTCCAGAAACAGCTTTGCTGGTAAATTTCTGCATAGCATGGTGTCTTTGTCTGTAGTGGCATTGCAGTACTGGCAGTATTGTGAATTCTTCTCCAGGATTTGTCCTTCAGTAACTTTTATAGCCATGTCTCTGCCTTCCACCCTTAAGGTAATCTGACTTCCAAAGTTCCTCCCTCCTAACTTTTATTGATATTGAATGCTGTATAACCTATTTAAGTACTTCCCACCCATTGTTTTGCATATATCCATAATGCCAAGTGCTCACCCAACAAATAAGTAATGCACTTGAGTAAACCTCCCTTATTACAAATTGCCTCCTGCTTGTTTTCACAGAGCTTTCATTGCCTTAGTGCCATTGCTACACTCTGAGGTGGACCTAAGTTTATCTGGCTCCATCCTTGGTACACTAGAGATTTATTTATTGTTTTTCACTGCAGGTACATTTTAGATTGCCACTGCTTTATTTTGCTTTCTTTATTGATTTTGCCTTTAAATCAGTCTACAGGTCCCTAACACTTGAAATCGCTTTTTCAATGTAAGTTTATTTAAGATGTTTTGTTGTAGCATTGCACTTTTTTGGGGGTGTTTTATAAAAACATATTAGCAGTGCCTTGAAAATACACAAATGTCCATAAAGTAAATTTTATCTATAAAACTACCCTTAGAACTGAAACCTGTAACTTAGTGTGGTTAAAGCAAGGCCATTCCTCAGAGGCAAGCTTAGCACAGCTAGCTTGTACATTAAACAACTTTACTATTAAATCTAATCTAGTCCAGTACCAAACTTAAGAGACCACCCAAGGAGACCTCTGTATAACCCAGTCAACAACATAAAGTAGTTCACTGAAATACAGGTTTGGACAACATGGATATGCAATTTCCAAATGTCTCCATAGCCAGCTTGGTAGATATGGGCATCCTGAGACAATGTAGCAATTGTCTCATGTTCACAAGACAAGGATTTAATCCTTAAATAAACAAACACAGTATCTGAGAGATGCACATACACAATTTCACTGAAGGCAAAAACCCGACATACAAACAAGGCTTTCAAGAACACACACACAAACACACACACACACACACACACACACACACACACACACACACACACACACACACACACACACACACAGGTGCGTGCGTACACACACAGTGTCCCCCACATACATAGACCAACTTATGCTGGGGAACTAAAAAGCAATCTTCTAAGCCCATAAATATCTTCAACAATCTATAAAGCACTCACTAAAAGCAAAACCAAAACCACATGTATGCCTTCACTCAGTGGAGCCCCAGGCACAAAGCCCATAAGTCAAACAGTCAAGCAAGCATATTACACCCAGGACTCTTATCATAGGGGGCTCCATTGTATAACACACAGATGCCCCACTCACCTGACTGAAGAAGATAATGGTTAGTTGTTTATCTGGAGTCAGGATCCACCAAGTTACACACTTACTCGTTACTATACCACAGGTACCAGCATGATTCTGTCATAGTCCATGTGGGAGTTAATGATCTGATATATACTTCTCTGGACTGTATGAAAAGAGACATTGTTGATCTCCCTGAATAAGTGTCTCAGGCAGGTATGCCTGTGCCTTTCAGTGAGAAGCATTCTACCTTCACCAAAGATTATGTCACTGTATGAACAAAAATTGATTTACTTCAATAATTGGCTTTGTTTCTGGTGTCTTTCCTTTGGGATTTAATATGTGTCAGCATGGAGGGATATGCCTACAAACCATGTTGCTTTGTAAGGATGGTCTGCAACTGTCTTTTCCAGGCTTCCAAATATTGGCTAAAACTTCATCCACCTCTATAAAGACTATTTTAGGCAATGCCAAAGTGACAAACCTACCAACATAGTAGCAAATAAAACCCAAAGGAACCTAAATCTGTTACTGCTCAGAGCTAAGAGTCTAAAAAAATAAATTCCACATCCTACAAGCTCTCCATACTCTTGAGAATATTGATATCTCTGCCATTACCGAGAAAGGGTTTGGATCCACAGAAAGCACTCCAGTGGTGAAGGGCTTCAATTCCTTCCACACATTTATACCATCAGCTGTACAGATAGGGACAAAAGTTGTAGGAGTCTCAATTTATATTAGCAACAAATATAACTTTAGGTTTGTTAAACAGGATGATGCCTTGGAATTTATCCATGTGCAAATTACCAAAGACAAAATCCCATACCATATCATAGCAAGCTATAGGCCTCCCTCTATGTCCCTAAACTCCCATAGTTCATACCTAGATCTACCGGACACATGCACTATTAAGCCAAATACCCTATACATGAGTTCCTTTAACTATCCATCTGTAGACTGGGAAACATACACTGTCTCATATTCACAAACACAACTATTTCTGGACTTTGTTAACCCAAATTATTCTTGACCCGATGGTAAGTATACCCATCAGAGGTTTGAACATACTGGAGCTGGTACTCACCAATATGGGAAAGTGCTGCTCCTGACCCCCCTGTCAAGCCCTCACTGGTGAGGTCAGTCCACAAAGCTGTCGTCTTCAAAATAAAAATCAGCTCAGTAACCCATACAAACTCTGTAACAGGAACTATTCCAGAGCAAACTATATCCTATTAAGTGATAATCTACCAAAATTCAATACCCCTTCCAACCCCAAGTTCACAGCAACCTCTGTGGAATTATTCACAGAGACTCTGTACAACCATATAAATGGCTGTATAGAGGCTGCTGTACATACTAGAAGTAAGAACAAAGCAAGCTCTAAAAACTAACCACAGTGGTGGAATCCAAACCATAACAGGGTTTATAATAAAAGGGAAAACAGCTGTGGCTAAAACCAAGAAGAAAAACTTCCATAATGATAGGAGCTCTGTAATTAAACTAAATAGGAAACTAGGAGGACTAATTAAGTCCAACAAGAGCAATTATGAGGTCAAGATAACCTCACAGGCTAAAGACGACCACAAGGCCTTCCGTATGTCTGAAGCCTCTAAGGCAGTACAAATCAGTGTGCCAAATTGGTGGAAAATGGTGCCACCTTCACTGAGCAAAGAGATGTATTGAATTAAATGCTGACAAATTCAGCTCAAATGTCATAGGTTCATAGGTGTGTACTAGACTAATGGCCCTGGACCCTTTACAAGCCTAGCCCATGGGATTACCCTGGCATCGTGCCACCTGACCTTGGTTCCCAGTGCCTCTGTCAAGACAAGCCCCTGGAGTGATCCCTGGGGTGAATTTTCTATTTCCCATCCACTCATCAAGATTTCTCTTGAAGAGGGCCAGTGAGGTGCTCTGCTTGACTTGTATGGGAATTATATTCCATAGCATGGGCAGTCTCTGGTTTATGAACCTGTACCTCCATATGAACCTGTCCCTCCATCCCCCCACCCTGCCTTTCCTCATGAAATACCTACAACCAAAATCACCCCCCAACTATTAACAGGGAATAGATCCTGCCAGCATTCACTAAGACTAAAATTACAGCCTCAGTGGGCCCTGTCCTTATCCCATAATGCCTTCTAAATAGTGTGAAACATGACCTATCAGGACCACTTGAGTGACATATCAACTATAGCCTCAAAACAGGCTTTGTACCATGAGAATAGAGGACTGCAGTGGTTGTCTCAATTCACACAGGTGGATCATCAACTGACCCCAGAAACTACAGACCTATTAGTCTAACTAGTATAATACACAAAGCCATGGAATGAATTATCAAGGAAATGATCCGCAAAGACAGAGACAACCTTCAGAAACTGGACCCAACCAAGTTTGCCTTTGACAAGGGAAGGTCATCCTGGTGGACTTCTTTGAAAAGGTCACCAAGGCAATGGATGATGGGAAAAGGTGCATATTGCCTACTTGGACATGACTAAGGCATTCAGTACAATACCCCACTCAACAAACTGGTCATAAACCCCTACATATCTTGCTGGATTTCCTACTGGCTCACAGACAGGACCCAGGAAGTCAGTATAGGTGAAAACACTACTCCACTATGAGATTGGTCACAAGTGAGATACCTCTGGGCTCCATTCTGAGAACAGTCCTATTTGGCATCTACTTAGGATCATAGGAGGTTACTAGACTAATGGCCCTGGGGCCCTTTCAAGCCTAGCCAAGAGTTTATAACCAAAAAAGAATCCTCAGTCAACACCTGTTGCCTCGGTCAATGAGGGACACAGGTGGAACTCCTGAGACAAATTTGTGGTTTCCCATCCACTCATCAAAGTTGTGCTTGAAGAGGGACAGCGATGTACTCTAATTGATATATATGGGAAGTCTATTCCAGAGATGGGGCAGCCTCTAGGAGACAAACCTGTCTCTCCAGTAGGTTTTGTTGATGGTGCTTATTAGATTTAGGCTTTTTGAGTGGGTAAAGTGTGAGGAGTTAGACTTACAGATACGGAGCATCTCTAGTAGGGCAGAGTCCAACATTGCCTTGTAGGCGAGACAAAGATCACCTCTGAGCAATCTGTATGATACTGTATAAAGTGATAGTGATCTGAGCCTCCCCACATAGGAGAGGTGTTGGAAGCCATAGATTCTCTTTGTGAAGTATTTCTGTGGTATTTCCAGTTGGTGCAGTTGTTTGGGGAGGTACATACCAAATGAGGCGTTGTACTCAATTATTGGTCTAATGATAGAGGAGTACAGACAAGTAATAACCTCCTTTTATTCTGGATGCAATCCCTTTACTTATGACATGTACCAAATAAAAGGCTTTTCTGACCACTGCTTCTACATGACTGTCGAATGTGAGATTGTTGTCAGCCTGAGTACCCAGGTCTATTACCACAGGTTGTGTGCTTAGGAGGTGACCATTAATGTGGTAATCAGTAGGGGCCGTGTTTCTGCCAAATGGTATGATAATACTTTTTTGCATTTAACTTAGGGCCATGACTTTGGCATCAATAATTTGTTGCTGTGAGACCCTCTTGCAGTATGTTAACATCATTTGGGGAGTCACTGACAGCACCCAACTTACATTCATCCCCAAACCTGGTAAGCCATAGGCCTTTTGTCTTTGCCTGGACCTCTGAGAAGTAGATGCCTAACAGTTGGGGTCCCAGGACAGATCCCTGGGGAACACCACTAGTGACTGGTCTGCTGTCAGAGGTGGAGGCACCTATTTTGACCTTGTGGGTTCTAACAATACCCACCTGATGAGAGAGGGATTTACCCCAAGTTGAGTTAGCTTTTCAATGATGCCCAAGTGGGGGATTGTGACAAAGGCCCTGGCCAAGTCAAGGTAAGCTGTATGTATTGACTTTCCCCTCATCCAAGGCCTTGGTGACAGTCTCAAAGAAGTCAACCAGGTTCAACAGGCAAGCTCTGACCTTGACGAATCTGAACTGAGGGGGTCAAGTGCCTGGAGATTGCCTATATCCTTGTTTATGAGAGCCATAATAATATGCTCCATGGCTTTACAGATCAGACTTGTCAAGCTAATAGGGTGATAGATTCCAGAGTCAGTAGTGGCACCACCTTTGTGCAAGGGGATGACAATGGTAGTGCTCCACTTTGCTGGAATGAAGCCTGAACTTAGGCTGTGGTTGAATAGGGTGCTCAATGCAAAGTTAGTTCTTGCTGGAGATGGTGTAGAATACAACCTGGGATATCATTTCCCATGGAAGCTGTGTTCTTTGCCTTAGATAGGGCCTTTAACACTTGATCTATGGAGATGTGAGGTGTGGGACAAGTATCAGGAATGTCGAATGGGCCTTTGGGGGGATAGGCGGATGAAGTTTCCACTGAACCTGTCTGCTAGCAGGTTGGCTAAGTCAACAGGATCATTGTAAGTGGTACCGTTAATTACTAATTCAGAACAAATGTGGGCTTTGCCATGGAGGTTCCTGAGATAACTGAAGAAGGGTTTGCGGTTTCCCTTTGATTTGGAGGCTAGTTTCAATTCATAATTGACTTTGGAGGTTTTTGCTAGTGATCTTATTTGTCTGTTGAGGCTGAGGAGGGTGTTTTTCCAATCTGGAATTTGTTCCTTTTTAACCGTGGATGACAGTTTCTTCATTTTGCTGTAAAGCATGTTGAGAGAGGATGCCCACCAGACAGGTTTGTGTTTCTTTGAGGAGCAGGTTTTAGTTCTGTTGGGTATGGCTGAGTCTATGCAGTTGCACAGGTGCTTGTATACTGCATTGGTGTACTGTTCAGCATAGTTGTCTTCATCCTCTGAGGGTAGCTGTGGTGTAAAGCTACTGAAACCCTCCCTTAGGTGGTTGTATTCAGCTTTTGATTAGATTTTTAGCCTGGTTTTGGCTGGCGGAGTGGGTGGGGGGGTTGGGTGATATAGGAATTTTGAATGAGACAGACTGATGATCTGATCTCACCAGGGAAAAACCTACTATGGGAGAGGTGCAGCAGTCACCCATGTTGGTGAGAACCAAGTCCAGAATGTTATTTCCCCTTGTGGGGATGAGACTAGCTGGTCTAGTGTGTTAGAACTGATGAAGTCAATGAATAGTTGGGTGAGTGCATTAGTGCAGGAATAGTTCACCCAGTCTATGGTGGGGTAGTTGAAGTCACCAAGGATCAAGGTATTAGGGGTACCTTGATGGAGTCAAGTAGGTCCAGGTAGGAGGAGTGGGTGTCCTTAGTCATAGGGGGGTCTATAGCTGGCTATAACATGGATGGGTGTCTTGCCAACTGTCAGTTGCACCTGGAGTAATTACAGTGCATCATGCTGGCAAACTAGTCTGGAGGAGTGCCAGTACTTGATGAAGATAGGGACTCCACCACCCTTAGTCTTCCCAATCAAGTTTCCATGACAACACAGACATTGGCATCTTCCAGTGTAAGGAGAGCTTCCAGTGAGTGCATTTTCAGGTTAATGCTCCTAGTGTTAAGCAGCATGACCTTCAATTTGCTTTTTGACAGATCTTTTATGTTGGAAGATATGTCTTTGTGACATAGCCTAAAAAAGGCACAATGGGGAGGCAAGATCCTTGTCCAGGATACGGAATCCCATGGGTTACAGTTGGAGGCCATCTCTGGCAAAGCATCAAGGCCTGTCAACCATGGCATCCCAGGCACTTCATCCCGTGTGTGTCTAACACAGACAAATGATTGGTGACAAAGTTACAGATTAAAACGTAATGCAAAAGAAAATGAACAATAGTGCCTTTTGGGAAAAGTGCATCACAGGCTAATTACTTCATCGATAACATACTCCTAAGAGTTGACCTGCTAGTCAGAGATCTGGGAACTTATAGAGGAAGTAATCTGGCCTTTGACCAACATGTCGCCAAGGCAGTAAGAAAATCATTCTATGTCACCCCAGCTTATAAGTAAGGGCATAGCATCCAGGTCCAAGGACATCATAGTGCCACTTTCTTCATCCCTTACTAGAATCATCATTGAGTATAATGCCCTCTTCAGCATATACCTGACCAGACATATGCAGTAGTTGGAATGCCTCAAAAGTTCTTTACCAGGAAAATCCAGGGATCACCTTAAAGCCCTATCTGTATACTCAGTCGCCTACAGGTTGCTGAGATGAATCTATGCCTGGCATACAAGGCATCCTCAGATCCAGCTCTGATGCACCTTTTGCACATCCATAAAATGAACAGCATCAAAACCACTAGTTCCAAAGATTTACATTTTGCTTGTGACATATATAAGACATGCTGGTGAGACAGATATGCATCTCAGAGAATGTCTATGCTCTGCAAAAGGCTCCCCACCCATGTGAAGCAGAGTTCATCCCTAACTCTAGTTAAGTATTACCTTAACCAATGGATGGGAAATTGGGAATTCACTCCTGGACTGGCCCTCATGTCTCTGATAAATAAAGGCAAACAGTAATGCCCAAACTAATGTACCCCAACATAAACTCTAGAAATTGTCTAACATATCCCTTCCTAATAAACACCCATGATACACAGGGACCCAATTGGAATCAATTGCACAGCTAGGCTTATAAAGGCCCTGGTGGTCATTAGCCTAGTAAATACTTATGAAACTATGTACCTAATTTTTGGAGGTACATCCTTATTTTCAGGCTTGATTTATCCCTCAACACAATTTTCTGAATCCCCTTCACCATATAATATTTTGAAGTGTCTATTATGTCATACTACATGAACAACTTAGTAGTAGCACTTATAAATTAAAGGAGGAGGACATACATCTCCCTTTTACAGAAGAAAAAATAAATGATCTTGTGTAGTAGAATTTTGCAATACAGTTCATTAAAGTCCATTAAAGTCTACAAATTTTACACTTTCTTTGATAATGTGTTTTTACATTTATCATCATTTTGTCTCCCTCTTTCTCTCTCTCTCTCTGTTTTTTAGACATGATTCTGAATGGTAGCCCACATCTATACAGGAAGTGAGAAGAGTTGTGTGCTGTTTGGTATTCAAATTTAATGGTAATAAGATTTCCAGATTGTTGGCTGGAGTTTCTAGCTTTCTAAAGGCCTTTGTTTTTATTTTTAATGTCTGCAGGTTGAGAGGTATCTCTCAGACAGGAAATGCTTAATTTATGCTATAGGCCATGTAGTAAGTGGCATGCCAGTGATATGAAAATCAATAGTCAGCATTAGACTGGACTTCCAAGATGGCTGCACACTAATCAACAGCTTAATTTCAGCACTTCCAGTGTGAAAAAAGAACCTGAGAAATAGCCACTGATATTGTCAGCTTTTGTAAAATTCATTTGTTGGTTAGAAAGTACACTGCCTGGATGCCAGTAAAAAAGCAATTTAGAGAACCTGAGAGAAAATTAACCTGAAAATGGAGAGTAAATACTGGCTAAGAAGACTCCTGCAGCTGTTCAGCAAAAAGCAGTTCAAGCTTCAGCATTGGTATAAGAGATGGGTTCCAGTTATTTAGAAAAAAAATAAATAAATCTAATGTAGTCAGAGGCGATTAAAATAAATGAAATGTTGAAGGAGTGTATCAGGTTAGATAAAAATGGTTGAAAAACATAGAAGAAGCCTTAAGTAGCTATTCACATAAATGGATAAAATGCAAAAATCAGATGGTAAAATGAGAAAATTCTGGCTGAGTATGAAATTTCTAAAGAAGAACTGTTTTATAAAATGGTAGCATTAGAAGACAGAGTGCACAGAGAAAACCAGAGAATTTCTGTTGTACCAGAGTAAATGGATGGAACATTCTGTATTAATTTTGGAAAAGAACAAATAAGCAACTGGACTTGTTTTCCACAGCAGGCTTTGTTAAGTGAAAGAGCACGTCAAGTGTATGCTCCAAACCTGGCCATGAGAAAACACCCTAGACATGTATTAGTAAAGATGCAATTGGTTTACCTTCATATCGTCAATCACATATGATTGACCGGCCATATTGTCAAACCGTTTCTGTGAAACCAGAACCGCAAAACTTTTAAAATGTCAAATAAATGTCGAATTTTGACATTTCCGGCCACGCTACACCTCCACACCAGTGCTACCATGAGTCAAAAAGGGGGTGAGATTTTGCCATTCGGATATGTGGAATTCGACGTTTGGGATGTTCACACTTCGGTATTTGCGGAAGCGGGGTTGACCATATTGAGATCGGCGTTATGAAGGTAAACCAATGCAATCACAAAAGCAAGAAATGTTGATCTTGATACAACTATAACAGAAGGGAAAAATTCTAAAACTTGGAGATACCAGAGTGTTTGCAGAAAATGATTATTCACTGTACACCAGGCAAAAGTGAAGCAAATTTATCCCAGCAAACAGAGAATGTCAAGAGCCAGGTATGAGATTCAAGCTGCTGTATCCAGCTGTTTTCAGAACATTTTTTCCTGGAGGATCAAAGTCATTTTTCTGATGCAGAACAGGCTAAGGAGAAAAAATAGTTTATCTAAAAAAAGTGAGACAGCAAACAGAAGAGCAATCTGCTTCTCATTCTTCGGATGACGTCCTGAGTGTATTAAGGATAAAGCGCCTAAGCACTTAATCCATGTCTGTTATTCATTAATAAATGGCTTTATTTTATTTTATTCTGTCTGAATCCTTGGACATTGGCTTTCTGGTTACTTTTATTTTTATTTTTGTTCTCATTCTTCTGTCAATCAAGCTCATACAGAGGTTTTTTCAGTGAAACTTTTTTTTTTCAAAGTTCCAAAGGAAAATGTTTGAGAGAAAAAAGCATGGGACTTGTCGCTGTCCTACTTTGGACACAATAGAAGAGTCTTGGGTTCTGTTGAAGCAGCTTTATTTTATAAAAAACACATCACTATCGAAGCTTACTGACTTTAACTTAACTAACTTATATACAAACTAACAACTGCGATCATGTATGCTCTCACTCTGGCTGCCCTTACAAAATGGGACTAGGGATTGCACGTGTCTGGAATTTTTATGTGCACTTACAGTCTTGACATGCTTGTTAAAGATGCAGCACACTTCACTTGCATTCTGATCTACAAGAGTTAAATAAAAGAAACAGGAGTACCTTGGTCATAAACCAGAGTCTGGTCTTGGGAGATGAGGATGAGCAGGAAGAAAACTAGCAATAAAATTAGTAAATGAATGGGAGATTATAAAGTATCGATCACTTTTGTGAAACATGGATTTGCAACATACCTCTCAACTGTCCAGATTTTTGCAGAATGTCCAGATTTATGCCTCAAATATTTGGTCTGTGCATCATAAAATCTTTGGTTTTCTGGTGAATCACTTTAGATTTAAGTCACTAAATAATTACATATATTTGAGTTTCAGACTTCATATCCTCCAGAAAATGCATGCTGACACAAACCTGTTATCCTAGCAGCTTTCTAAGTTTATAAGAGCAATATTTAAAATCTGCATCTATTTTTGGACCTTTGTCCCCTCATTATTTTAGGTTTTGTCAAGATTTCAGGCATTAAGAGACTGAAAGATATGTTTTGTAAGAAAGATTAAGTGAGATAGACTGCAAGTTTGCTGATAATGAAACTTGTGAGTGGACTGTAAAGCCTATACCCCATTTCATTAATGTTTAGAAGGAAGCTAAGTAAAACAATTTTTGTTCTTATTAATATTGGTATAAAACATTTCATTATTTAAACTGTATGTTATATAGTAGAGACTCATGTATGCATTAAAGATATTAAAGTAAACAAGAACTTTTTTAGTTATAAGAATTATAGGCTTTACAGTATAACAAGGAAAAAAAAGGCTGAATAAAAGTAAGTTTAACGTTAACATACTGTCATCTTTAGCTTCTGGGGTGGGGTGTTAAAACTGCACTGATTGTATTATATGTAGCATTAGGACATTTTCTCTTATTTTTTACAAGAGTGAATGTCTAGATTAATGCCCTTGGCTTAAGCTATAAACACATGTTTTTTTGTAAACAATTAGGCTTGTAACATAATACAAAAATGATGAAAGCCATGAACAATGCCACATTTCTTGCATCTGCAAAGATATTAGCTTATTTTTTATTATCAAACATTCAGTGGTAGTAAAATATGTTGTTAAGGCAGCTGTACATTCTGTTCTGAGTGAAATTTACAAATATTCATTGCTGACTAATTTTACACAGAGAGGAGCTGCCTTCAGGTATAAGCAATTAATCTTGAAAATTCTGAGAATTCGTTGTTGAAGGAAATACAACATTTAAAGGTACAATGGCCAGAAGGGTCACTCCTAAAAACACTGCTCAGTTGCAATGACAGACATGAAGCCATCAGGCACCTATTATATATCATTGACTAATGAATTAAAATAGACCATGAACTGAGTAAGGAAAAGTGAGGAGATCAGTGTCTGTAAAGAACTGTTCACCAGTGGCATGAGTTAGCTATAGTTTCTAGGCTGTTGGAAACTGATAAGATCCCAGATATGAAAGATGACATAAAACCTCAACAGCAACACTCACAGATCAAACCTCTTTCTCGTTTGATAATCCGCCAGCACATACTGCTGAAAAAACACCCACAAAATCTTATTTGCCATAACCTCTACAACCTCTCCATCTATTTCAAAAAAAAAATTTCCAAAGGAAGTTCAGGATGTTTTGAAAATATTGGACAAAAAAATTTTGCACTATATTTAACAAGATTCATCCTAGTCTTCTACGCAATGTTAGTCCTTTAATAAATAACCTCCTAACATGCATCTTTAATCTTTCTGTAATAAACAGAATTGTCCCTGACTCTTTCATTCAGTAATTTTGCCATTACCTAAAGTAGCTTCCTCAGTCTCCTCAAAGATCATAGATCAGTCGCTAATCTGTGCCAATTAACAAAGATCTTATCTTCAAAAATAGATTTAAAACCAAATGTTTGACTATATGAACATGTGTGGAATTTTTAGTGCATAACATGTTTTCCCTAAAGGATTTAGAAATATCAGAGTACTATACACAGCAATATATATTATGTATAACAACAAAAATGACAACCTTGTCACAGCAGGTTCGTTTGCAAACATAACCCATACATTCAAAACTGTCAGTAACCCCCCCCCCCACCCCCAATTACTAGCAAACTGGAAAAATTCAACCCAGATACTGTTCCTTGGTTTACAAAATATCTAACAAACTGCACATTGCACGTTAACATAGAATTACTCATGTCAAAAAGTAGGTAACATTCATTTATGGAGTGCTTTCAGGCTCCATGCTTGATCCTTGCCTGTTCTAACTATTAAAAATAACATTGATTTAGACATCTCCTATATAAATATTACAATGTATGATAATGACAATCTCTTACTGAAAGCACACAACTCATTTTCCACCCTGCAGCAGTCACTGGAAACAGGCTTTAATAGAACTTGATCCATAAAAACAATCTAGTATAAGGATATTTGCCTGACCCCAAAGACTCAGAAAAACTCAGCTGAGAAAACAAACTGAAAATAAGAAAAACACGCCAGCCAGTGAGTACAGCATGTCTCATAGGTTCATAAGTTCATAGGTAGGTAATATGCTATCAGCCCTGGGGCCTATACAAGCCCAGCCAAAAAGGTACCCTGGCTTTTGTCACCCAAGAAAATTATTTTCCTGTGCCACTGTCGAGCAGAGCCAGAGAGTTGATCCCCGGGGTTAATTTATTTCCTATTTCCCATCCAATCATCAAGATTTTTCTTGAAGAGTGCTAATGAGGAGCTTTGTTTGATATAGATAGGTATTTTATTAGAGTATGGGAAGTCGCTGGGACAGGAATCTATCCCTCTGGCATGTTCTGTTTATTGTGGTGACAAGGTTTAGGTCCCTAGAGTGTGTAGCTCGGAGGGATTGGGATTTCTTTAAGTGGAGCATGTCCAACAGCTCTGGGTTTGACATAGCTTTGTATGTTAGGCAGAGATCACCTCTGAGTAGGTGATATGTGATGGAGTAAAGCTGGAGTTTTTTGAGACAGTCTGCGTAGGGCATCTGTTTGAGGCTGGTAATCCTCTTTGTGGGGTATTTCTGCAGCCTTTCCAGTTGTTGCAGATGTCTTGTGAGGTACATACCAAAAGGGGCGTTGTACTCTATAATGGGTCTAATGAGTGATGAGTAGAGGGGAACAATGACCTCTTTTTTTCTGGATAAGAAACCTTTTGTGATGAGGTGTGCCACGTAGAAGAATTTCCTGACTACTGTGGTGATGTGATTATCAAAGGAGAGATTACTGTCCACCTGTGCCCCAAGGTCTTATCACACTTTCGGTGTTAAGTATACTACCGCCTATGTTGTAGTTCATGGGTACAGAGTTTTTACCAAAGGGGATGACAATGCACTTTTTGGCAATGAGCTTGAGGCCATGGCTTTGACACTAGGCATCTTTCTCAGTGAGACCCTTTTGTAGGATGTCCCCATCGTTAGGAGTTTCGATTATGGCTCCTGGTTTGCAGTCATCTGTGAACTTCATTAGCCAAAGACCTTCTGTGTTAGCCTGTACTTCAGAGAAGTAGATACCACACAGGAGATGACACAGGACTGAACCCTGTGATACTCCACTTGTCACTGGTCTGAAGTCAGATTTGGAGTCTGCTACTTTCACAGTGTGGTTTCTGTCCGTGAGCCAGTTGGCAACCCATCTTGTGACATAGGGATTTATACCTTTTTTAGTGAGTTTATCTATAATTCCAGAGTGGGAGATGGTGTTGAAAACCTTGTCAAGATCTAGATAGGCTGTGTGAACCACCTTACCCTTGTCTACGGCTTTGGTGACTGCTTCAAAGAAGTCTATCAGGTTTAGGAGACATGAAATGCCTTTTACAAACCCGAACTGGGTGGAGTTCAGAGTTTGGAGATTACCAATGTCTTTGTTTATAAGTTCCATGATGATATGTTCCATGGCCTTGCAGACCAGGCTCATCAGGCTAATGCGGCGTTAGTTCCCTGGGTCCGTGGTGGCTCCCCGCTTGTGCAGTGAGATAACCGTCACTGTGCGCTATTCAGCAGGCACAAAGCCTGAGGTGAGGCTATGATTGAACATGGTACTTAGGTGGGGAGCCAGTTCATTCTGTAGTTCATGTAGAACGCAGCCTGGGATATTGTCTGATCCTATGGATGCTGTGTTCTTGGCTTTGGAGAGTGTAGTTTTTACCTGTGCAGCTGTGATTACAGGAACTTTGCATTCATCCGGTATAGAGATGGGCTCTTTAGGGGGTAAGAGGGGGGTAAAGTTAGCACTGAACCTATCTGCCAGGATGTTGGCAATATCAGTTGGGTCTGTATATTTAGTGCCATTGTGCTGTAACTCAGAGCAGATCTGAGTGTTGCCATCGAGATTCTTGACATAGCTATAGAATGCTTTGTGGTTGTTTTTAGAATCAGTGGAGATTTTGCTTTCGTAACTAGCTTTGGAGGATTTTATCAGGGATCGCAGCTTCTTACTGAGGCTGACCCGGGAGCTCCTCCACTCATGGGATTTTACTCTCATTTGCAACAGTTTCTTCCTTCTGTTGTACAGTTTGTTTATGGCAGGTGACCACCAGATTGGCTTCCTTTTTTTGGAGGATAGCTTCTTGGTTCAGTTTGGGATAGCACGATCCATGCACTCATGTAAGTGCTTATAAAGTGCAATTTTGTAGGATTCAGTAGTCGTAACTGTATTGTCCATCTGCATGGGTGTCATGAAGTTCACCACTTCTGTCTTAAGAAGCATGAAGTTGGCTTTGGAGAAATTTTTTACCATGGTTTCCTTAATGGGGGGTGGGGGCAGGATGCGGGCATCTAGGGTAATTAGCTTATGTTCGGATCGGACCTATGAGGCATTGACTTCAGGTGTGGAACACTGGTCACTCATGTTGGTAATGACTAGATCTAGGATATTGTTGCCCCTGCTAGGGGTGTGGATAAGTTGATCCAGGGCATTGGATTTTATGAATTCCAGAAAGCGTTGAGCGAAGGAGTTGGTACATGAGTAGTTTTCCCAGTTAATGGTGAGGTAGTTGAAATCGCCCATTATTAGGATGTTTGGTTGAACCCTAATATTTTCCAGTACATCAAGAAACGAGGAGTGGGAATCGTGGGGCATGGTGGGTGATCTGTAGCAAGCTACAACTTGGATTGCAGTTTTGCCCAGAGTTAGTTGCACTTGTATAACCTTGGCTGCATTGTGCTGAACAACTAGCCTGGAGGTGTGGATATCCTTAATGAATATGGACACACCTCTGCCTTTGGTGTTCTGGTCCAGGTTACATGGCCGAAAAATGTTGTATGTGTTATAGCCTGGTAGTGCAGGGGTGCTCTCTGGAGCCTTGAACCAGGTCTCAGTCACTGCACAGATATCAATGTTCTCCATTTTAAGGAGTGCCTTGAGTGAGTGCATTTTGTGATTTAGACTTCTAGCATTTAGTAGCATCACCCTCAGTTTTTGTTTGCCTATTCCTGTTACGGTGATGAATTTGTCATTTGAACCTTGCCTAAAAAAGGCACTATAGGGGACTATAGGGGTGGCAAGAACCTTAGCCAGTATCTGGAATCCCAGGGGTGACAGGTGCAGGCCATCTCTGGCAAAGCATCATGGTCTGTCAACCATGTCATGTCATCCCAGGCAGACAGATACTGGATCCCTTTAGAATGGCACCAGAAGCTTAGCCAATTGTTGAAGTCAATCATTTTGTCCTTGTACTGCGGCATCATTCTGGGTAATGGCAGAATGCTACTCAGGGCTAGGGTCATACCTGCCTGGGCACCCGGCAGGCAGCTGACAGTAACCTTCTCCTTGTTTAGCCTGGTGAGTGGGACATCAGTGTGCCTGACTATAGAGTCACCTATGACTACTGTGTTAGGTACGTTGTTTTGCCTTATTGGCTGTGGTTGAGTGGCACACTGAGTCTGTGGGCTATGTGTCATTTGAGTTGTGTTGGGGGGGTGGAGGTTGCTTGCATTTCTGCTTTGGAGGCCTCTGTTGCTTGGGCAGATTATTATTGAGAGCCTCCACAAATGTTTTTGTGTTTCTATGTGTGGATTTTGGTGGTGTAGATTTAGTGAGACTATGTGATAAGTGTGGTGTGGTGCAATTGTTTACCTTTTCCTCATGACTGTCAAGTTCAGTCTTGGTTGGAGAGAGCTTTACCTCCAGTTTGGCTAGATAAGTGCATCTCTCACTGGTTATAGTGTTGGGTGGTAGGAGGAGAGGGTTGTCTGTGTACATGAGGCAATTTCTACATTGCCCCAAGATGTCCAGATTCATCAGATAGGCAGGAGAGAACACTGGGAGCTGACCCTTGGACATGCCTGAATAAAAAACTATTTTCCTTTAGATAACTGAAGCAAGTGAGTACAAGAGCTGTTTTTCTCTAAGCAAGTGAGGAAAGTAATTACCAAAACTGTTTTCCTCTAGGTAATGAGGAAGGTTGAGTGCTTTAGTAATTCGTACGTTATTTAGTGCTTACAAGTTCTGAACAAGTGCTGATCACGAATAAGCAAATTCAAGTGCTAAAACTAAGAATCTGTATCTGGACTAAACTAGTTACAGGAAAGGGTGGAAACAAGTGCAAATGCGGGCTTTTAAATCAGAAAGTTGAGAGAGATGGAAAAACTGCCTAAATGGCCAATAACTACAATTTCTGGGCCAGAACCACTCCTTATGTGGTATATAGGTTACCTAGTGTTTACCACTCCCACTGATAAGCTAGAAGGCTTCCATCCAACACAGAAAGCTTGGGGGGCCTCAGAAGCTTACATACAGTCCTGGATACAGCAAATCTGAATCTGGACTACACTAGTTACAGGAAAGGTATTTATATATACATACATATATATATATATATATATATATATATATATATATATATATATATATATATATATATATATACAGAAAAGTAGCTAAAACAGCAGTCAAAACAATTTAAATTCAGTGCAAGCTAGCACACTTCAGTATGTAGCAATGTTAGACCAAACAGTTTAAAAAATGCAATTAAATTAAAAATGACTAAAAACAAGTCCAGGAGTCTATTAGGTAGATTGAGGTAAAGAGATGGGACTGGGGGGAGTGTCCCAAATCAAATCTACAGTGGGGGCGGGCAACTGCAAAAGCCTCCAAATTTAAAGAACAACACAGGAATAGGGAGAGTGGGTATGGGAAAACCAGCACCTTCAGCAGAGATCTGAAAAACTATACAGTGAAGCAAAAATAACAGTGCACAACTCTGAAGTCAGCCAGCAATGATATAAAATTAGTCAAACAGCAATTAACAGTACACAAGTCTGAAGTGCCAGAAAAATATACTTAGCTCTGTATATCTCCAGATAGTTTGAAGAGCACTCTGTCAGGACACAGGAATGCTCCAGCAATGATATGGAGACTTTTTTACTGAGAGGGTCTAATTTTATGCAAGTAATCCTTGAGATGGTCAGATAACACACAGGATGTATGTCTCAGTTTTGGATGAGTGCTTTCATTAATGAAGTATTAACTTATTCAGATAAAGCACAATACAGAAATTGTTCTTTAAATATGGAAGTAATGGTCATGTGTTTGCCAAGCCTCCTCTGTGATCCAATCACATGCTCAGTTTTGTATTTGAATGTAATGCCTTCAGGAAATGCCACCTCTTTTCTTGTTTTTAAGTTACAAAGCATTTCAGTTAATTTATTCAAATATATATAAGCATAACTAGTGAGTAAATAGTGAAAAATAAAAAATATAAAATAAAATATGTAAAAATATGTGTAGTGAATAAATAAAAATTAGAAGTAAATGAATAGAACTATTTTATAAGTATCTGAGAAATGCTGATGTTGAAATACTTTTTTAACTTTCGATAATTCCAATACAAAGAATAAGTAATTTAATTTCCTAAAAACACCCATAACCTTTAAACTTTTTCATCTCATCAGAGCCTTTAGTTTAAGTACTGGGGCTAAGGAAATATAATCATTTAGTCATGGCCATGCACTGCCATTGAATTTAAGTTGTCAGTACAGTTCTTGCTTTTCCAGGTTCAATAACCATGGACCTCCTCTCATGTTAAGACTGACTTTTTCTATAATAGTGAACCTGAATTCATATCCTGTGTTATTTTTAACATGTTTGCGCATTTGTTTCCTTCATTTTTTTCTGATGTCTTAAGTATGTTCATCATATATGCGCTCTCTTTGTTTATGGTGGGTCTTTCTTATGTAAAACCCAGGACAAGATTGGAAAGAGCCACATAAACTACACCATTGGTTTCACAATTGTATTTTCCTTTTATTTTGATAGTTTGTGACTTAATTTTTAAAGATGTTCAAATTTGAATATATTTATAGGATGGACAATGTACACATTTGTTCATGTTGCAAGTTTTTTGGGGGCTTTTTTGTTGTTCGTTGCTTCTCAAGTGTTCTTTATATTAGTTCCTTTTCGGTATATAATGATAAGTTTTTGTCCTAGTTTTTAATTAGTCACTCTTTCCTCTGATACCAACTGCCAGTTATTGTTCAAAATTCATTTAATAAAGTTGCTATCGACTGTGTAGGTGGTAATAAAGGTATATGATTGGGTCACAAAGAAGGCTTGGTAAACCCATGACCATTATTACTTCCTTATTTAAAGAACTGCTTGCATATTGTGCTTTATCTGAAGAAGTTAATATTTCTTTAATGAAAGTGCTCATCCAAAATTAAAAACTGAGACTTTCTGTACTCCCTGAACCCAAAGACTTGCTGAAATTCCATCACTAACATGCATGGACCATTTAAGGGATTTCATTCCAAATGTCATCCAACAAAAATACGGTAATCTTACTCTGTAGTCATAGGTTGGGTCAACACTCTAGTCATAGGTGACTCTATAGTCAGGCACACTGATGTTCCACTCACCAGGCTAAACAAGGAGAACGTTACTGTCAGCTGTCTGTCAAGTGCCAGGATCCGCCACATAACACACGCACTCAGGTTACTCCACAACAAGTACAAATATGACTCTGTCATTGTCCATGTTGGTGTGAATGACCTGAGATGTACCTCCCTGGACTACATGAAAAGAGACATGGAGGTGCTCTCCGATCTTGTAGCCCAGGCAGGTATGACACTAGCCCTGAGTAGCATCCTGCCATCACCCAGAATGAAACCAAAGTACAAGGACAAAATGATTGACTTCAACAATTGGCTAAGCTTCTGGTGTAATTCTAAGGGGATCCAGTATCTGTCTGCTTGGGTTGACATGATCGACAGACCACAAAGCTTTGCCAGAGATGGCCTGCACCTGTCGCCCTTGGGATTCTGGATATTGGCAAAGGCTCTTGCCGCCCCTATAGTGCTTTTTTTAAGCAAGGTTCAAATGACAAATTCACCACTGTAACAGGTACAAGCAAGCAAAATCTGAGGGTAATGCTACTCAATGCTAGAAGTCTAAACCTAAAAATGCACTCACTCGAGGCACTCCTTAAAATGAAGAACATCGACATCTGTGCAGTGACAGAGACCTGGTTCAAAGCTCCAGAGAGCACCCCTGCATTACCAGGCTATAATTCATACTGCACCTTTCGGCCACCTAACCCAGAATGAAGCACTAAAGGTGGAGGCGTGTCCATATTCATTAAGGATATCCACACCTCCAGGCTAGTTGCACAGCATAATGCATCCAAGATTATCCAAGTGCAACTAACTCTGGGCAAGACTGCAATCCAAATTGTGGCTTGCTACAGACCCCCCACCATGCCCCAGGATTCACACTCCTCATTTCTTGATACACTGGAAAGTATTAGGGTGCAACCCAACACCCTAATAATGGGTGATATCAACTACCCCACCATTAACTGGGAAAACTACTCATGTGCCAACTCTTTTGCTCAACGTTTTCTGGAATTCATAAATTCCAGCTCCTTGGATCAACTTATTCGCACCCCCACCAGGGACAGCAATATCCTAGACCTGGTCATTACCAACATGGGCAACCAGTGTTCCACAGCAGAGGTCAATTCCTTGTTGGTCAGATCCGACCACAAGCTAATCACCATAGACATCCACATCCCGCCCCCACCCCCAATTAGGGAAACCACCGGGAAAAATCTTCTCCATAGCCAACTTCACACTTCTCAAGACAGAAGTGGCAAACTTCATGACACCCATGCAGATGGACAATAGAGGAATGACTGCTGAATCCTACACAAATGCACTTTATAAGCACTTACATGAGTGCATGGATCATGCTATCCCTAATGGAACCAAGATGCTATCCTCCAAAAAAAGGAAGCCAATCTGGTGGCCCTCTGCCATAAACAAACTCTACAACAGAAGAAAGAAACTGTTGCAAAAAAGAGTAAAATCCCATGACTGGAGGAACTCCCTAGTCAACCTCAGTAAGAAGCTGAGATCCCTAATAAAATCTTCCAAAGCTAGTTACAAAAACAAAATTGCCACTGACTCTAAAGACAACCATAAAGCATTCTATAGCTAAGTCAAGAATCTCAATGGTAACACTCAGATCTGCTCTGAGTTACAGCACAAAAGCACTAAATATACAGAACCAACTGATATTGCCAACATTCTGGCAGATAGGTTCAGTGCTAACTTTACCACCATCTCACCCCATAGTGGGCCCATCTCTGTAATGCAAAGTTCCTGTAATCATGGCTGCACAGGTAAAAAACACACTCTCCAAAGCCAAGAACACAGCATCCATGGGAACTGACATTATCCCAGGCTGCGTTCTACATGAACTACAGAATGAACTGGCACCCTACCTAAGTACCATGTTCAAGTCATAGCCTCACCTCAGGCTTTGTGCCCACTAAATGGTGCACCGTGATGGTTATCCCACTCCACAAAGGGGGAGCCATGACAGACCCTGGGAACTACCGCCCCATTAGCCTGATGAGCCTGGTCTACAAGGCCATGGAACGTATCATCATGGAACTCATAAACAAAGACATTGGTAATCTCCAAACTCTGGACCCTACCCAGTTCGGGTTTGTAAAAGGCAGATCATGTCTCCTAAACCTGACTGATTTCTTTGAAGCAGTCACCAAAGCCATTGATGAGGGTAAGGTGGTTCACACAGCTTATCTAGATCTTGCCAAGACTTTCGACTCCAACCCCCACTCTGGAATAATAGATAAGCTCACTAAACTAGGTATAAATCCCTATGTCACAAGATGGGTTGCCAACTGGCTCACGGACAGAACCCACACTGTGAAAGTACCAGACTCCAAATCTGACTTCAGACCAGTGACAAGTGGAGCACCACAGGGTTCAGTCCTGGGTCCTCTCCTGTTTGGTATCTACTTCTCTGAAGTACAGGATTACACAGAAGGTCCTTGGCTAACAAAGTTTGCAAATGACTGCAAACTAGGAGCCATAATCGAAACTCCTAACGATGTGGATATACTACAAAAGGGCCTCACTCAGACAGATGCTTGGTGTCAAAGCCATGGCATAAAGCTCAATGCCAAAAAGTGTATTGTCATCCCTTTGGTAAAAACTCTGTACCCATGAGCTACCACATAAGTGGTAGTCTACTTAATGCCAAAAGTGTGATAAGAGACCTTGGGACACAGGTGGACAGTAATCTCTCCTTTGATAATCACATCACCACAGTTGTCAGGGAATCCTTCTACATGGCTCACCTCATCACAAAATGTATCTCATCCAGAAAAAAAGAGGTCATTGTTCCCCTCTACGCATCACTCATTAGACCCATTATATAGTACAATGCCCCTTTTGGTATGTACCTCACAAGACATCTACAACAACTGGAAAGGCCACAGAAATACCTCACAAAGAGGATTACTGGCCTCAAACAGATGTCCTATGCAGACCGTCTCAAAAAACTCCAGCTTTACTCCGTCACATATCGCCTACTCAGAGGCGATCTCTGCCTAACATACAAAGCTATGTCATACCCAGAGCTGTTGGACATGCTCCACTTAAAGAAATCCCAATCCATCCGAGCTACACGCCCTAGGGACCTAAACCTTGTCACCACAATAAATAGAACATGCTGGAGGAATAGATTCCTGCCCCAGAGACTTCCCATACTCTAGAACAGACTACCTATCTATGTCAAACAGAGCTCCTCATTAACACTCTTCAAGACAAATCTTGATGATTGGATGGGAAATAGGAAATTCACCCCAGGAATCATTTCTGTGGCTCTGCTCGACAGGGGCACATGAAAATTATTTTCTTGGGTGGCGAAAGCCAGGGTACCTTTTTGGCTAGGCTTATATAAGCCCTAGGGCTAATAGCCTAGTACCTACCTATGAACCTATGAACCTATGTACTCCTTATTGTCATTTAAAAGTCAAAGAAATTCAAGTGAGTGAAATATTTTTTCACATAAAGCTAAGCTTAAACTCTTTCAGCGCCTCTCTATGGTCACAAGCCAGGCCTTGCCAAAAAATATGCTCATACCTACAAAAGAATATGGCCTTTCTATCACTGAAATGCTGCTAGTAGCTCCACCTACTGCAAACTACCCAAAACAAAATTTTTCATTTTGTCATCTTAGCTGATATTCTATTACTTCACAGTGTGCTCCTTGAAAAAAAGAAAAGAAAACATGTCATTAGTTTACAGTGAACAGCAGATGTACTATCCTACCAAATACCCTCCATTATAAAATTACTAAACACTATCATTGCCCATGCCTGCATTGAAAAATTATCATTACTCCCTGAACTGTAAATGAGTTATTTTGTTAAACTTTTTCCCACTTTGGACTTGCAATAGAGTAAACCCTTCTGTAAAACTGATCCTGCTGCTTGTAATCAATTACCTAATAAAATATGTATCCATGAGACACTGAAGGGCTTTAAAACAGAGCTTCTTTAAGGAAAATTAAAAAGTGCTTTAGTGATAGTGGGCGTTGTACTTACATTTCATTGATATGTACCATACTTCCAAAAACAGATTTAGTATGTTTTAATATTTTGTGTAAATAGATGCTAATTGCATGGGTTTGTAATCACTTGTAAATAAGCTTGGTATCAATTTAGTGTGCTGCCAATGATATTTTTCAATCTGTCACTGAAAATTACATTTTGGTAGACATTTTGTACATCCTTTGTTTTAGAATGTTTACCCTATTGTAATATTTGTCCTGTAGTAACTGTATTTGTAACTCTGCACTTACCTCTATCACAACCAAGTTCAAAACTTTGGTTGTGGCCAGAAACAATTAACTGACCAGTCCTCCTGCTTGTCTGTCATAAATGGCGGCCTGAGGAGTGAAGCATTGATGTTAGCTGAATACTGCCAGCCATAAATTATAAATGACTGCAAACACTCAGTGAGTATTCTGTGACTCCTTTTAGACCTCAACTAAAGCACATAAATTTTCCTAGGGTAAGATTTTACATCTGCATGTGACTTGCCTGGGAAATCCATAAACACTGAGTACATTGCCAGATATATTTTAGTTATTAACATCTGAACTTTTGAATGCCACGACATTTTCAAAAGTATAACTTGAATAAGAAAGAGGCAATGGCAGAAGAAGAGGAAAGTTTTCAACTCACACTCAGCCAATGGCATTGATTGTGTCACAAGATAAGCAGAAGATTAGCAACTGCAGCCATCCATCGGTGACTCCTGCACTAATTAAAATAAAAGACACTGGTTGGGAAACTGAGGCTTGTATTCCAAGTTATTTGCTTATTAGTAAACATAACAGTACTATCCTGTAAACATATGGAAAGTCTGATCCTGTCTTCAATGACTTATATGAAAAACTCCCCTTTACATCCGATGTTTATAGTTTTGTGCGATATAAATAAAAGTGTTTCAGCACTGACTTTCATAGCTCATCAAATACAGCCGATCATTGGCTGTAATAATTGGAACACCACGTGAGAGTACAATGCCCCTAATGACATCTTGTTATTCTGTTTAGTTAAGGGATCTACCACCAGCTATTCTAATGGATGCTTTATGGTACCAAAGTTGGTAGGGATTACTTATCTGTGAATTCCTTCTCAGGTTGTCTGTCTTATGCAAAATGTATTAACATTCACAAGCCCAATAGTTATGGCCCTATATGCTCTTGACTGTAAACTCCAACAGTCATTCAGAAGATGCAACCAATATGATGCATATTTTTGGGCCAGCACTCTGATGTCCCGTTCGATTCTCAGCTAGAGCGTCTTCTGTGTAGAGACATGCATGAATGGGCGTACCTTCGTTAAAGGTTGTGCGTCGGGGCCGGCAACTCGGCACGTAAAAATCTACTGCCAATCATTAGCGGACTGGAGATCCGCTGTGGCAACCCCTAACCGAGAAAAGCCGAAAGACACAACAACAACAACAACAACTCTGATCATTAAACTCAGACAAGGTGACACTGATAATTATACTTTTACTTCAATCTGTCTTAATGTATCCATAACTCCACTGAGGAATTTTTGATAGTCTGTCTGACCTGCCTTCTATCCCCCTGGCATAGCAAAGGCTTCACATGAACACACCTCTTTCTTGAACACCCACACTTGTGCACTCAGTTAAATCGGTTAACAAGTCAAAGAGTGAATAGCTCTGACAGTGTATATTTTTTTTCGTTCTTGATTTCATCCACATCTTTGACCACATACAAGAATACTTTGAACTCAGTCTATAAAGAACTATCATACAGAGCTAAAACACTATCAGTTGCTTTTTAGTGGCCACCCCTCTCCACCAATGTCTGATTAGTTTATTTTGTTCAACACTATTAAATATATGGTCTGCAGAATGACAAGTAATATGAATTTACACTGCACTATGTTTGCTTGACAGATGAAGGAGAATGTATATGGTTTCTGTCCTTAGGGTACAATTAACATTCAACCTTCACTCCACCCCTGTCTTCATCATCACTCCTTCTATACATGTTCCACCTGATCCATACCATCTTATATGTCTCCACCATTCATTCTTGTGGTCTGTTTCATCATTCCACTACCCTGTCTGTGAAGAGGCGTGAAGGGGTTCGAATGGAGAGATGATAAGTCAGCAAGCAAAAGAGAGCAGTATTGCTGCAATTAAATTAATCCTCAAGTCTTAGTGAGGGCCTTCATGAAGTGGACCCTGTTTTTCACAAAATCTCACCAAGGTGACACTGTTGTAGATGGAAGGACCAGTCCACAAAAAGTCACAAAAACTGATAGGCCAAAAAAGAGCCATAAAGACAACAGAGTGGATTACTGAGGATAAGAAAGAAATTATGCATTGTTACTGTTATGCAAGAATACCAGAATTTCCAGACAGAACATACACAAAAAGATTAAGAGAGAAAGTAGGGGAAAGAAAAATACTTCCACAAGAAAAACTGTCAGAAGCTTCAAATAAAAATGTGTTTTCATCAATACAACAGATTTATGAAAAACATTACATAGGCCAAGAAACCTTGATCTGTTTGAAAAAATAAGCATCTGAGGAAGTGCAAAAATATAAAGAAAAAAATCTAGATACTTTAGAAAGGTATACAAAATAAATATGAACATGGTGCAATATTTATGCATAGGAGCAAGCCAAATTAATCAACACAAAAAGGCAGTCTCAAAGATATTCAAAGAGAAATGCAGGCAAAGGCATCCAGATATGAAAAATTTCACAATTAAAAAATGATATCACAAAGAAGGAATGTAAAACAGAAGATTGGTAAAATAGAATTAAAACAAAAAGTGAAGTTGAAGTTATGCAACACTTGCGAAGTGAAGGATTTAGTGTAAAATGTCTTACACATGTTACATCACAGCATGATGAAATGAGTCTCCAAAGTAAGGAGAAACATGGGGATCAGGAGACATCTAAAAAATATGGATATGGGAAAGAAAAAGATATTTAATATGGTGTAATATTTATGCAAAGGAGAAAGCAAAACTAATCCATACAGAAAGAGCAGCACCAAATATATCTGAAGAGAAATACAGGCAAAGGCACCCAGATATGTAAAATTTTACAATACAAAAATAAGTAAGGGAAGGGAAGAGAGAAATTGAATGTCATCATGGAAGTATTGAATACAGAAAACTATAAATCAGTTAAGACAAGAAGTGTCACTGTTAGAAAAGTATAGAAGAAGGAACAGATCAACAAAAATACTCAGAAAGATAGACATGATGACAGCAATGTGCAGCATCAGAACAGATCCGGATCTATTATCACAAATAATAAACTAAAATATCAACATAGCAGAAAAACTTAGAAGATACACAGATAAATATCAAGGAAAAGTATAAAGCAAGCAGTTTATTGATGACCCAAAAATGTTTTATAGAGAATTGGGGAAAAGGGCAAAAGGAATTGAAACACCACCAAAAAAATAGAAGAAATAGATGCATTTTGGAGAAATATCTATTAAACTCCTGTGGAACATAACAAAGATGCTAAATGGATAGAAGAAGTAAAAGAAAGAATAAGAAGATGAAATGTACAGAACATGAAATGGAATGAAGTAACAACTAGAGAGATTGAAATGAAGTTAAGAAAAGCTCCTAAATAGAAAAACCCAGGCCTAGATACAGTACCTAACTTCTAGTTAAAGTATTAACATCTTTATATGAAGATTTAGCTATGAGTAAGAACTTTTTATATGCACACCCCAAACAGACACCAGCCTGGTTACCAACATGAAAAACAATATTTCTACTTAAGAGTGAACCTGCAAGCTATCCTCAAAACTATAGACCAAAAAATTGCCTTTCGACAACATATAAACTATACATTAAAATTGATGCAGACAGAGTTGATAGTCATTTAGAAGAAAACTCAGTCATAGCAATAGAACAAAAGGGTAATAAAAGAAAGTGATATGGAACAAAGGATCATTTTATGCTAAATAAAGTCATAATGGAGAACTGCAAAAAGGGAAAGATTCTAAGTATGGCATGGATAGACTACAAAAAAGCATTTGACAGTATCCGACATTCATGGATAAAGGAGTGCTTAAAAATGTGTAAGAATCGCCATACACAGATCGATTACATTATATTGACCATGAAACAGTAATAATCCACTTTGCATTTAAACCATGATAAAGGACAATTTATTATTCCAGGGATAAGCATTCAAAGGGGGATATACCAGGGTGACTCCCTGTCACTGCTGCTCTTTTGTTTTCCCTTAACCCATTAACCTGTCTACTTAATAGATTAGATCATGCATACAATTTGGCTTCCAGAAAACTAGAAAGTGTAAAGACTTCTCATCTTCTTTTTGATGATGATTTAAAACTGTATATAGTTCATGAGATGAGGAAGTGAAAGCACAATTGCAAGTGGTCAAAACTTTTTCAGATGATATAAGAATCACAGTTGGCCTTGACAAATGTGCAAAAACATCCTTTAAAGCAAGAAAGCTGCAGCACCAAGAAAATATCAATTTTGGACAAGAATGTGATAGAAAAGAACTTGAGCAAGAGGGAGTGTTTAAATATATGTGAATTGATGCAGAATCAACAATAAAACATAAACAAATGTGAATAAACCTTAGTAAGGAATATTTTAGATGACTAAATTAATACTGAAAACAGCACTGACATCCAGGAACAAAGTCTAAGCTATAAACCAATTTGCTCTTCCTGTCCTTACAGTTTTGGAGCGATTGAAAAGGTGTTGGATAGGTTGGACAGGAAAACAAGAAGGATGCTTTATGTTCATCAAATGATTTATAAAAATCAGTGCATAGCAAGACTATACATATACCTCATTCTAAAGGAGGTATTGGCCTCCTCAAAATTGATTACATGTATAGATCTGCAATTCTGGGCCTGAATACATATCTGCTGATCTCACAAGAACCAAACATAGTGAAAGTTTTCAAACATGAGACTATGTCTAAGATGACATCCCTGCTTAGTTTAGCAGAAGCATATCAGCGTCAAGCGGGAATGGAAATCAAACCAGAAGTAGATAAAAATCAGGCAGCAACTGAATGTGCCAAAAAAACAAAAGAAAGAATATAAGATGAAGGATTAGATGAGAAAGCAAAAAATGTAGAAAATGCATAAATATAGTTGGAAGTATAGAAAACTCTTGGAACAACCTCATGTTGATCAGGATCGAATGGAGGAATGGTTATGGAGAGTTGAATTTAAATCAAACGACAAAAAGTTAATATTGGCGTACCAAGATAATTGACTATGTACATGTTGGTTTACAAAGTCCACTGAACATGTGGGAGAAACAGACAAATTTAGGTTTTATAAAACAGCATTGGAAAGAGTCACACATCTTGCTGTTGGTTGTGATATACTAATGGCAGAAGGACTGCATACTGAAAGACACAATAATTTTGCAAGACTGTTGCACTGGGGATTGTGCAAACATTATAATACTGAAGTAGCTCAAAAGCACTGGAAACATGACCCACAAAGCATCACAGAAAATTATGAAGTTTATATCACATGGGATCATCCATTACCAAGCGTTCAAAAAATAGATGCGAGAAAACCAGATATAGTCTCTGAACATAAGACAAAAGTAGCACTGATTATTGAAATTGCTACACCCAGTGACTACAATGTCTTACGTACAGACAGATACAAAGTCATAAAATACCAAGATTTTCAAGAAAGTATGAGAGTGATGTGGAAGAAAGATACACAGATTGTTCCACTAGTAGTAGGAGCAATGAGTCTTAAAAAGAATGTACAATCATATTTAGATATGTTACCGATACATGTAGCTCTATACGAATTGCAGGAGTCATTAATGTCCACATTGTGGGTGCTGTGAAGAGCACTTCTGGCAAACATCAAAGATTGAAAGAATACTAATTTCATGAACTTTAGTCATACTTTGACTTAGGAATGAGGTATATTCCCATCATGGTGTTAAAAACCCAAAAGACTTGGAGAAATTAAAAAAAAGTGAAGAAGTACTTTTGCACATCTAGGTCATACCTCTCAACCTCCTAACAGAAGAAATCTGGACAAAACCAAAAAATAATGTGGGAGGGGGCCATAAAAATCAAGGACAGATGTTATGTATTGTTTTTATAAACTATTTAAGTTGCTAGAATAATATATATTGCTTTGGCATGCATTTTCAAAAGATATGAAGTCTTAAAGTCCAATTCCTGTCACTATTTAGTAACTTCAGTCCTCAATGATTTGTCACAAAGCTACAAATTGTGCACATAACTGACCAAAAGTATTAAGCAGATATCTGGGCATTCTGTGAAAATCTGAAAATTGATAGGTATTCAGGGAGTAGCTGCCCATTAAAATCTGGAGCATGCACTCGCTGCTCCTCCTGTTCAGGAAGACCATTCACATCTCCTTGCCATAATCTTGTGGAAATACATTATCTAACCCAATTCTTTCTGGTCTCTAGTGATAAAAGCTCTAGCTCCTGTAATCTGAGATCATAACAGTTCCCACCACTCCACACTGTTCTGGCGAATTTCCTGTAGTTTTTTTTTTCCCCAGTCTCCTCGTCTCTCTCCTTGTATGACCACCAGAACCTCACACAGTTCTCAAGGTGTCACCTGACCAGTGCCTCATAGAACAGGAATGGTTGAAAATAACAGATACACTCTTGACATATCTCAAACACCAACTAAATAAACACACTCCTCTCTCACTCTCACCATTCTTCCCCTTGCTGTCAGCATCTGACTTCAAATCAAGAACAACAATGAAGATTTGGCACCTTATTGCTAACGAGAGATACCAAGTATATACTTGCTTGACAAACATGAATTCCAACAGTGTGAGCAGCTGGGGGAAGCAGGCACCAACTGACAAGAAAGGCTTTTTCATTCAGTAACTGACAGCTTAAAAATGTATGTGTGATATCTAACACTGAAGACCTGCCTTGATGAGTTCCATGGCTGGTTCAGTTCCCACACAGTTAATCCACCCTAAATTATGGAGGTAGAAATCTTCCCTAGAACAAAAAAGAATGATGACTATGGAAGAAACCAAATCAAAGTGTCTAACTCCATGACTACACAGGGTGGTTTGCTTTGGAAAGGCATGGATAATATGTTGGCTCTGTGGTTGAGTTCAATTTACAGCTTCTGGGTTCAGTCCTCCTCACCATTCACTTTACTTGTGGTGTTTGCATGCTTTTCCTGTGTCTGTATGAGTTATGTCTAGGTATTCAGATTTTTTTCCATTGTTCCATTGCCATGTTGTTTGAATAGCTACTGATAGGTGTACATAAATATTGTTTTTACCCTTATCTTTATGGTCAGGGCTCTGCATGAAAAGAGTTTATGATGACCTCTTCTTTCTCACCTTATTAATTACAATTAAAATGGAGTATCCTGGATCTAGGACTGTGGTGATGAAGCATGCTGGAGGAGGTGAAGCAAGCATCCCAAGGACAGAGAGAGATGGACTGTAAAAAAATAGTCCACCGGTACTTGAGACTGGACAGTCCACCTCTGAACCGGAATACTACTGAGAAGATCTATGCCCACAAATACCACTTGCAGGAGACAGGATTGCCCTTCCTCTATACTTTATGTCTGCTGACCCCACAGGAAACTTGGAAATGAAAAATTTGACTAGGGGCAAGAACCCTATTCTTGTGAGTAGAGTGATAGAAGGTACAACTTCAAGAATAAAGAGTTCCTAGGGCAGGAATTACACTCAGTTGAGCTTTCTTGTCATAGTGTCTGGAGACTCATAGTTTAGCCATATATCAGCCAAACCAGTGGGAGAAGGAGAAAGACAATTTTCATGAATAAAGATGGGTAGTCCCCTTAAAATGTTTTTTTTAAACATGTGGCCTTGAGCTCCCATTCTGCATATCACCCAGGCTGAAGGAAGGAAATGCCTACAACCCTCCAAATAAAAATAATGACTCAGTAACAGACCCAGTAAGGAATATCCAGAAATTCAAATCTTAAATCCTTGAAAAAGCATGGGGCATTAAATAACACAAACGGGATTTTAACCAGATTCAAAGCTGAGAGGAGAACTGTTCTGAATGAACTGTCCTAAGGAGTCATTCTGAGATCTGCCCCCCCCCCACACACACACATACACAAACACATGAGAGAAAGAAAGGTTGTGTGGGAGGGCTGTCCGTACACTCATGCTAAACAAGAAGTGAAATATACTCAGTACTACCCTAGAGTAAGAAATTCCCAGGAAAGTACTCAATCTATGCAAGGAAGATGTGGACATGCGTTTCCTACACTGAAACTCTGAAATGAGAGGGCTAACCTAATATATCCATATTCTAATAGAATAGAACTGCATCATCAAGCAGTGCTCTGGATGATGCCCTCCCAGAACACCATCATACTTGGGATCTCCAAATATCTAACCTAAAGGAATCCATTTAAAGGTATTGTAGACACACTGCTCCTCCTTTGCTCTGGATCCTCACCATGTTGAGATGAAAACCAGCCCATCCTGTTGACAAAGTTGTCCAAGCAAACATGTAAGGCTACCCACACCTATGCAGAAGTGCCAAATAGGGCAACATTATCAAGGGGAGGGGGAGACCATAACAGAAGCAAACAGCCAAAATGATTATTTCTCAGGATGAATGGTGCAGTGACCTTCACTTTTGGAGAATTAATATCACAGAACAAGGATGAAAAAGTACTCTATTCTATCAAATGTCTCAATGGTCCTCAATACTCACTCGGATGTGTAAGACTCTATTGCATAAAAAAGTCAAATAAATTGTCTCAGGCTAAGAGACAGATGAATAGGGCAAGGATGTCATCTCTGAAAGTGATGCAGCAGTGTTTAACACACAATGGCCATTCCAGTACGGACCTGGTTCAGATTCACATGCAGATCCCGCAATGGAATGATATGCAGCAGGAGTTTAGGATCCCGTGTGGAGATACCCATCTACTCACCTTCTGCATACAGCTCTCATGAAATCCTGGTGTGCCACACAAACCCTTTCACTTAGAAAGACTAGACTAGGAGTCTAACAGTCACCCAATCACCCAATGAAGAGGATCAGTAAAGAACACTTTGTCACACACAGAAAGAACAATGGAGACTGCTGAAAGTACTTAGAAGGCTCTGCTACCTTCCTAAATGCAGAGTGGGTGGCTCAATAGGGAGCACACTCACTTTTGATTCTGGAAGATCAGCTGGAGGATCTATGCTTCTATCTCTATCTACATCTCTCTTTAGCCTGCAATTCTGCACTTCTCTGTCTTGGTGACCTTTATTAGTTTTTCCTTGCTGTTACTTTCTCCCTCCATTCTATCCTGTTTCAGTCTGTCTTCCCTGTGCTTGTTTCTCTAGTCATTTCCCAGTCACTCCTGGCTCCTCTTAAACTTAACTTACCAGCTTCCCTGATAGTTTTTCTTGGGTTTTGAAGCTCCTGCTGGTATGGCCCCACTCAGTTTGCCCTCGCTATGCTTGGAGTCACTTTGCTCCCCTACCCTACTCCCATTCCCACACACCCCCCACTTCAATTACATTTATACTATCCAGACCCTCCCCTTCCTGTCCATATCGGCCACCCACACTCCGCTTTATGCCTACCTCTAATTCCTACCCTTCCTGGTATTTTCTAACCACTAATACTTCACCTTCTACCTGACATTTCCCACCTCTTACACCATCACTACTTACTTTACTTCCTCCATTTCCAAACCAGTCTGTACTCTCATAATCCCTCCTACACTCAAAACATAAATAAACATGCTACTTTTATACCTAACATTACCAATCCTAACTCTACTCGCAAATCTAACCTCCTGTCATACAAACCTTTACCAACCTCTTCTATGCTCTCCTACCACATGTATTCTCAAACCTTTCCCTCCATCTTAATCTCCCCATCTCTCTTCAACCTCACCTTTTACTGGTATCATGAACTCGTTATACTTGACAGCTACCCCCTCTCCTATAAACCCAGACCAAAAATCCACCACCACTTTTTCTCACTAGCACACTCTACCTCAGTTCCCGGCAACATACTACTCGCTGGTGATATACACCCAAATCCAGGCTCACCCTCCCCTGCCCAAGACCTTACACCCACCAACAGCTCCTCCACTTCTACATCATCCCACCTCCAACTCCCTCCACAACCTCCTTCAAATCAAACCTCACTTCACAACACCTTTCTATCTATGCCCTAAATATACAAAGCCTCACTAACAAAATCATTGAGCTACATGCTTGGACAGCTCAAACCACCCCTCATATCCTAGCCTTATCTGAAACCTCATTAAAACCCCACATAACTAACAATGAAATACTGCCACTGGTTACAATATCTACTGCTCTGATAGAGTTAATAAAAAGGGTGGTGGTGTTGCCATCCTCCATTCTAATAGCCTTAACCTCTCCACCATCACCACATCTACTCCTGATTTCCACCCAGCTGAAATTATCATCCTTAACTGCCATCTAAACCCCTATAAGACATTTGTCATTGCTTCCATATATATTCCCCCGGTAATGATATTTCAGTCCTAGAATCTGTCCTTTCTTGGTTCTCTCACAACACACCCTACGAAACTCTCATCTTAGATGATGTTAACATCAACTGGACCAAAATTTCTACTAATTCCCCATAGCTCAGTATCAACCTCCATGGATTCCACCAACTGATAACATCCCCCACCTGCCTACACGATACCACCTCTTCCATCTCAACCATTGACTGGATTCTCATTAACTCACTCAACCTTTACCACAGGCCAACTACCTTAGCAAACTCTTCCCAGGCAGAAAAACCTCACTCTTATAGAGACTGTCGTAAACTAAATAACTTTAATACTACCAACTTCAACTCTATCCTCTCTACCATTGACTGGTCCACCCTCAAACAAATCCCTCTAAATTATGTAGTTCCCAAATTTAATAGCATATTCCTAGATATCAACTCCCTAGCCAGGCATATTTGAATCAAATCTAACTTTGCCCCCTGGCTTTCTAAAAAAACAAAATCGCTCATGCATAAATGTGACAATACTTGGAAAGCCTGGACTAAGACTAAACAACCTCCCCTGTTTCACAAGTACAAAGAACTTTGGAACCTTGTCAAAAGACATGTCTGTAAAGACACAAAATTAATATTATAACTCTCCCCAAAATAACTGCAAAACCAAACCACAGAAATTCTGGTCCACCTTAAATAAAATTCTCAATCCCAGGTCTCCTTCAAAACTTCCCTTGCCCAAACTCTAGAAACTGCTATCCTTCTCAATAGACACTTCATCGACACTGTCCAGAAACGTACACCATCAAACTGCAACACAAACTCCACCTGTATCCCTCCCAAGCCACAAAACAGTAACCTTTTCTCTTTCAAACCATTTCCAACTTCATATATTAAATCACTCCTTCTGAAGCTTAAACCTTGCTCTGCCTCCTCAGACAATCTCCCACCCACTTTCCTCAAATTAGCTGCAGAATCCCTAGCCTATCCAGTAGCCCTCTTAATTAATAGATCTATCCAGGAAGCAACAGTACCAGACATTTGGAAATCCTTCTTCACTATCCCCTTACATAAAGGGGGGGGACTCAAAAGACCCATCAGACTTTCATCCAATTGCCATCCTCTCTCCAAACTTATGGAAAAATGTATACACTCACAGCTCCTAAACTATCTCCTCCAACACAACCTCCTCACTCCCACCCAACATGGCTTCCGCCCTAACCACTGCATCTCTACAGCCCTCCTGTCATTTACACATACAATAGCTGAGGCCCGTGACAAAAACCTCCAAGTATCCAGCCTTTTCCTCAACCTCTCAAAAGCCTTTGACACTGTCTCTCACCCTTTACTTCTAACTAAAATTTCTAACCACAGTCTATTTAGCTCCACCCTAGCTTGCTTCTCTAGTTATCTGTCTCATAGACAGCAATCTGTTCGATGGCTCTCCTCCTGCTTGCCCTACCTCCCAATGACAACCGGGGTACCTCAAGGCTCCATCTTGGGTTCCCTCCTGTTCAATATCTTTACAAATGAACTTCATACCTCCTGCAAACAATCTGTTCTAATCCAATACGCTGATGATTCATCTCTCATCTGCACTTCCAACAATATCTCTGACCTTCACGCTCTCACCCAGTACACCTTTCTATCTGTTGAAAAATGGCTAGCTGATAATCTACTCATCCTAAACCCTAAAAAAAACCAAACTCCTGCTATTCATCCCACGGACTCTCTCTCACCTAAAATCTACCTTCCTCATCTCATCCTCCAATAATACCACCACACAACCAGACACCCACACAAAACTTCTAGGAGCCATCATTGATGATGAACTTAAATTTAACCTACACATCCTTCAAAGTATAAAAAAATCACCAAAAGCTGGGTATGCTCTACCAAAACCATAGATTCCTGACCTACGATACTAGACTGTCCCTGGCTCAGGCTCTTCTTCTCCCCTCCCTTCTCTATGCCACCCCAGTACTAACTAATATTCAATCCACTACCCTGGCCAAACTCCAACAAACCTACCACAAAATAGCAAGATTCATCACAAACTAACCATGAAACTCATACCACTGTCTCGCACTCAACTCACTACAATGACTAGAACTCCCTCAACAACTCCTTCTATCTCAGTTACAAATTATTCACTCTATACATTATAAACCATCCTGCTGCCCTGACCTTTCCTCCTTGGTATCCATCTACGCATCAACTCACATACTTTGTACTTCTAACCAACAACTCCTTGACATCTACAAACTCAAAAAAAAAACTGTCTGCAGACTACTTTATAAATCCACCCTATCCCAGGCAAGGAATCACCTCCCATCCCAATTATGCTCCATTACACACACTATACAATTTAAGAAAGAACTCAGGCTACACTTTATTAGAACCAAAACTTGTACTTGTCATGAACCTGCCTAACTCCAATACTATTATGTATCCCACAATGCCATACAACATTTCCGCATACTTTTTTACCACTCCAATACTATCCCATTCTAACACAACCTCATGCAATCCTCTCAGCATATTATCTCCCACATATTTTTCTTTAACATCACATTACACCTCTAGATATCCCTTCCATCCCACTCATGAACTTGCTATACACCTTACCACATCAGTTATACATCAGCTACGGTTAGAAAAAAATAATAAAACATTTTGAAGTACAGTACTTATTTGTCCTTTTTGTGTTACTGATTTTATCCCTGTTACGCCCCTTAACTTATCACTTTGAATTGCTTTAAATTGTACTGCTAATAATAATTGTTTTTTTAATTGTAAACTAAACTGTTATGTATACATAAACTGTCCGTAACTGGAGCTTTTCTCCTCGGGTCTCCACTGAAAAAGGGCTCCTGGCCCAGCTGGACAAATCCAGTTAACAAATGTCAATAAATAAAATAAATAACTATAAGACTGTAGGCTCTATTCCCACAACACACACTCTGATTAGCATCCCAACACTGTCCCTGCAGTGCAGGGTATTAGGGTGTTGCACTGCTGAGTGTGCCATTGTTTGCATGAGCTGTTAACCAAGGTCCCATCTGCCTAACTTGGCGATAAAATAGTGGGGATTATTTTATTATATTAATATCTTTCAACATTTATACATTCATCATATTTATACTTTATAAGGGTGCTTTATTAACATTTACAATCATTTAAACCACGAACACACACACACAGCGCACACACACACGCACACACACACACACACACACACACACACACACACACACACACACACACACATACACACATATTTTTCAATCATAATTAAAATTATTTGCAAGTTATGAGTACAAAAGACCTTAACTAAAACTTTGATTTCTTTCATTCTTTTTTTCTTTTATATTTATTCTCTGTCCTTCATCCCTTTCTTCCACATCAATCTTATTTCAGCTTATACATCATCACCGTCCATCTTCTTGTTATATAACAAATTCTCACATCTTTTTCCCACAGCACCTGATACTGTCACATGTAAGACTTTATATCATTTAGCAATATCATATTATGTTACTTTATCATATTTCCCATATAATAGTATATACATATTTATACATTTAAATCCTCCTCATCTATATTCATTTTAAAATTTTCCCAAAATTCTTTATTATTTTTGTAATCCAAAAAGCAGCGTTTTGTTGTTTCTTCTTCAGTGCTGTCAACATACTTTTTCATCCATCACCTTATATTTCATAATCCATTTCACCTGTAACTTATCTAATAAAATTCTCAAAAAGATCCTCTGCCTCATAAAAAATTCAAACCTTTTTCTTCTGTCTTTTCTTGACTTTTTTTTAATTACTTCCATGGATATACACACCTATTTGTCTACAAAATTTTACTATAGCATTCCATTACGTGGATGATATCAAACAGTCTGACAGAACCCATGTGGTTAGAGTAGTAGGTGCCACTTCTAAAAGCAAAACAGTTACCAGTGATGCACCACAGGGCTAAATTTTGGGCCCACTCCTGTAAGGCATATACGTCTCAGACCATCAAGCCAGCACTCCTGACCTAAGTTTGAAGATTACTGTAAATTGGGTGGTGGTGGTATTTGATTTTCAACAGGCTCAAAATGACTAAACATGGGTTAGTCCATAATTAATAACTGGTTCAATGACAACAGTCTCAAATTAAATGTAAAAAATGTAGCATGGTTCATATTTTAAACACTTTTATTAAATTATCACTTAAGACGTAGTCAAACATACACTAAGAAAACAAACTATATTAACACGATTCCATTTACAAACATTATATATCACACATTACTTTTTATAACTATCATCAGTCCAGCTTTATGTAAAGCTATCGACTCTAACTTGCCTTTAAACTTACCTCCTCCTCCCGAACATTATTCTGTATAGATTGTTTCCACAATTTCCTTTAACTTCTATGTAATTTTCTCTTTCCCTTTCTAAAGATCTGTCTTCCAGTTCTTTTCTCTCTCTTAAAGTATCCAATACTTCAAATATAGTTGGTTTAGACTTTTATTTCGATTTCTTTTAATTTGTTTTTTTGGCAGCCACCAAAATTAAACTTAACAAGGCTTTGCTATGTCTAATTAACTAAGATCCTTTGTCCTAGCTCAAAGGAATCATTTCCTTAGTTACACCTATTTGCTCACCCAATATTTTTAAAATCTGCCAACTCACACTCCAAAAACATATTTGCTCAGTTGTCTCTTTCTTCCCCATCTAATCTCAAACATTTGCCATCTACCTTGGGGTTTAAAAAAAATCTTAGCAAACACTTCCAAGCAAAAATCCTAAACCTCCTGGACTTTGTTGCACACTTGGGAGATATACATAAGTCCTTCTATTGCTTTCTCATAAATTCCTTATCCAAACTTTCTAACCCTCTCTGATTGATTCTTAAAGTGATTGTGGAATATTTTATACACCCTACTAATTATCCCTTTTTTCAACAGCAGTTTCTATTCTGGATTCAGTTAAAAACTCTACTAGAACAGGTCTTTCACTTAGGATTCCCCTATTCCTCTCTCTTTGCCTTGGCTTGATAGCAATCCCTAGTAGGGAAGGCAGTCTCTAGCTTGCAGTCCAAATGTCTTTTTGGCCCCATCCCATTCTATTCTGTTTCTTTCTCTAATTATTTGCTCCAAGTCCTTGGTTCCTATGACAGTTTTCTCAGGTAAATTCTAGCCCTCTCTTGACCATTCTCTGTACCTTTCTACATTCTCATGTTGGCTTAGTTCTTTATACTTCAAAAATATAATATTTTATATGGCTATTATTCTCCTTAAAGATCTACATCCAATCTCCTAATATCTCCTAATTTCTTGAATTTCTCCCCTGCTTTATCAACATCCCTTTCCACTTTGAATTGTAATGTTCTGGTTGTCTTATGTATATGAGCCTTAATTGTGCAGCTCTAAAACATCCCATCAAATCAGGTAATCCTAAACCACTTTGTTCTACCCGAAGGATCAACTTATCTCACTTGCTTTCCCCTCCCAGATAAATTCCATCAATCTTTACTAATTATTGTCCACAACTTCTTTTCTATTTGATAAAAATATGCCTGACCTATATATGAAACTAAAAGGACTAAAAACATTTTCACTTGCTTGTATGTTACTATGAATATCCATAAACAAGAACTTTCAGTTTCTCACTTTTTGTATTAACTTTAGTTTGTCTCTTTCCACATATCTTTAGCCATCATAACAGAAAACTTTATTCCTATATACTTCATCTTATCATTTTTAATAGATATGGGTACTGATGAACCAATTAATGTGTAGGTGCATAATTTACAGCTGTAGCCTTTGTTTTATAGGCATTCATTTTCTATCTTAAAAAGACTTAAAACTGTCTCAAAATATTCCACAACACTGTGATATCCTTTTCTAGGTCTATCAGGTACAAAACAATACAATCTGTAAATAAAGTCAACTTTTATTTCTTTACCCTATCAATTATATCCTCAAATGTCCTTATTTTCTTTGAAATGGCTCTAGATATAAAGCAAATAACAAAAGGGAATGGATGAAGCCACTGTTTCCTCTGTTAAAATACAACTTATCAGAGAGAAACCCTTCCAATTTAATTATTGACTCTGATTCTTCATATAGCCTCTAAATTAATATAACTGTATCAGGGAGTGCAATTATCATACTCATAAAATTTCAGGTGACTTTCTTGAATTGTTTCTCTGCATCAAGACCCAACAACAACATTTGTATTTTCTTACATTCCTGCTTCCCTCTGGATCATCATTATTCTATCAATGTTGTTAAATGTTTGCCTCCCCTCCATAAAACCCATAGTGAGTCATATCTATCAAATTTGACAACACCTTTGCCATTCTTTTAGGTAGTACATACATAAAAATTTCATCATGGTTTAGAATTGAAATGGGTCTATATGAAGCTGAGCCCATTGGGTCTTTACCATTTCTAGGTGTTACTGCCACCACAGCTTTCTTCTAAGATTTGTGTGCTTTCTCGCCTTCTAAAATACTATTACACAAAACTTTTCAGATCTTTATCACTTTCTTCCCTCCTAACTTCCAAACTTTTACAAGAATGCAGTATGTTCCTGGAGACTTTCCTGCAGATTGGTTATACATCGCCATTTTACCTCATCTCCTACTGTCTTAATTATTAATTGTTGATACTTGTCTGTCTCTAACTTTGGCATACTTAAGTCTTCCATAAATATTCCCATTTGTGCTCCTTCTTGATTTCCACATTTCTCTGTGTTATGCAAATTGTCATAACATGTTAGAACATATCCATTATTTTTACAGGATCTCTGGTTATTTTTCTTGGTATAGGCTCCCTAAATTTGACATCTCTTTCTAATTTCTGTTGTCTGAGTTGTGCTAAAAGTTCTTGTGCACTGGAGTTATAAAATATAGTTGCTTAACATCACTTACTCATGCATATTATCCAGATATTCCATTATTTTCTCTTTAGCACTCCGCAGTTGCTCTTCTTCTTGTGCTGTGAGATTCCCCATATTCTGCACTTCTTTAACCTTTGTCAGCCCCCTCTAACTAATCCTATTATTTCTTAATCATATTTCTTTCTCTTTTCTACTCAGTTTTTAAACCCCATTTTAATTTTATCCTGCTCACTAGTTATAACCTCGAAAGACATTTCTATCTTTCCTAATAACTTTCAAACAATTTCCACTACCCATTCCTTAAATTCCTCTCTTTTTAACAGGTAGGTGGGAAGGCATCAATGTGTCATTAGTCTTGCATTTACCCTGCATTTTATCTTAGTTTTCATTTGTGCATAATCTGAAATAGGCATTGGATGTGTGACAAAGCTTTCAATTAAAAGCAAATGTTCCTGTGAAATATAATTTCTATCTAGCTTTTAACTAGAATGGAATGTAAAGCTCTGAAGTATCTTGGTAAGCAAAAATAATTTGTTACTAAGCTATCAGATAAAGGTGATAAAGTTGTAGTGCTGCACTTCTCCAAGTATTTGAGGATGTGCTACGAACTTTTACATGATAAAAGGGTATATGAAGTAATAGATGAAAAGGAATATAGACAGGCTTTAATTGCATTTCAGAATTTAGTGACTAAAGGTTTGAGGCTGGGCTATTGGTCCAAAAGGGATGTTGAAAAACGTTTTGTACTAAAGAATGTGGAAAGGCATATTTTTATTGCCTCCCAAGATTCATAAGGACATGTACAATCCTCCATGGGAGACCTATAGTCTCTGCGTGTAAGTCCTTTTTACACAATATCGGCTAGTTATTACATAGTTATTTGTTGAAAGCAGTTGTTAAATTGCCTTCATATATCAAAGATTCATTTGATTTTCTTAATAAATTCTCTGATATTTAATGCAATAGTGAAATGTACTGGATTACAGTTGATGTTAGGAACCTATATACTAATATATTACATGAATTTGGTATACAGACACTGAAACTGTTTCTGGGTTATAGTCTTGCTGCTCACTATGTTATAGATTTGCTATATTTTAGTTAGACATACAATTATTTTGAGTTTAATAAAGTTATCATTAGTTACAGGGTACTGCTATGGGGGTATTCTTTGCCCCCATGTATGCAAACTTATTTATAGGTACGTTTGAGAATGAGTATCTTTATAGTTATGAATTTTTAAGAGATTTTTTTTGAAATATTATAGATTCATAGATGATCTGTTTTTTGTGTGTAGAGGTGGGATAAATTTAGTCAGACATTTTATTAGTGATCTACATAATAACAGATTTGGCATACAGTTTGATGGTTTACAATATGGAAAAAGTATTGTGTTTTTGGATGTCTTTTTAGAAGGTATGGATGATGGATAAATAAGAACGACAGTTAATAGAAAATTTGAAAATGTGAATCATTTCTTGAATGTTAATAGTTGCCATTCACCACATACCATTAAGGCACTTCCCCACGGGGAGTTTTTTCTTTTCAATTTTTTTTTTTAATTTTAATAAGAACAATAAAACAATAAGTTTAAATTGAATTAATAGTAATTCTAGTAGAGATTATGAATTTCAGAAACATAGGTATATGAGTAAGCAGAATAGCAGTGTATTCAGGAGAATAAGAAATTGTTTGTAGTTACTACTTATAATATTTTGAGTGAACAGATTAAGGATGTTATACAGTATTATGGGGATTTTTACTTAAATTTAAACTATTTGTAGATGTGACATTTAATGCTCCTATATTCTCTTACAAAAGGGGTGGGAACATTAAGAATATAGTAGTCCATAGTAAATTTATGCAGCCCATGGATAATTTGGTTAGCCAGCCTAAGAAGGTCAGGACTTTTCCCTGCAACAATTGTATTAGTTGCAAATATATTATAATACATTTGATAAAATGAATGGGATTCCTTTTACATCTACAGGAGTGTGTTGCTGCTATACAGAAGTTGTTATTTATGCACAGATGTGTCGTTGTAAAATATTTTATATAGGAGAGAGTAAGAGGGATTTCAAATCGAGGTTACAGGAACATATCACAGATATTAAGAATGTTAAACCTGAAAGCCCTCTTGCCATGCATTTTAAGTTTTTTCTTGTCAGTGATCCAGCAGGTCTCAGATTTTAGAAAAAGTAAGTACACATGAAGGGTGTTTAGATATAAAAAAAATTGTTATGTAAAAAAGTTTTATTTTAAAGTATGCAACCCTGACTCCTGCTGGATTAAATGTGGAATGTAACTGGAAGTTTGTTGTTTAATTGTTTAATTTAATTAATTTTGTAATTTACTAATCAAGTGTGTGTAATTTTTAGTATTATTTAAGATATGTATTTTAGTGGTCCTTTAACTCCTTAAAGGCTTTTTGAGGCGAAGAGCTAGAGTGATTCTTTTTGTGTGTTAATAAACCTGGTTACTTGGCCTTTGTTGATTTTTTATTTTTTCTTTATTTTATTTTATTTTTGGTTGTATCAGTATAATTTATATCTAGTATAGCCCAGTTATTCTACCTTGGAGAATAATAGCTAAATTCTCTCTGAGTTCCTACTACTGAATTCACATTTTCCATACATTTTTTTCATACATTTCTTCAGAAAGTTTTTCTGAAGCTCCGTAATAGACGTTTTGGTGGAATATGAATACATGCCAGCATAATCTTCCTCCCTTGCTAATTGACCCAAGTATCACAAATTTATCATTATTTTTTTTCCCTTGTCTATCAACATTAGAGCTCCTGGAGCAATTAATTATTACTCCCCTTCACCATGAACTTGAAACAGAATAGCTCACAACCATACAAGGAAAGAAGCCAGTGATTACCTTTATATTTTATTACAATTATAGTCCAGTCCAGTAGTAGATCCACAATGTAGTCCCACAAAACAGGTAAAATAAACACACACTGGATCCAATACAATCTTGTTAGCAGCAAATACAAAGCATAAAATGCAGACTCCTCTAGTGTCTCGGCTCCTCAGCCTTTACAGAGTATAATGCTACTTCACATATTCTATCTTTAAATAGCATGATTACAAACAGTAAACCAATCACAGACTTAAATTGACTGAAGAAACCATTTTCAATGATATTCTTGATTGATTCCATATGGAATTAAAGTGCTAAACTTTAGAATTAAAGTAGATTCTAACTTCCAAAGTTGTCTTTTAATATCAAAGTCATACATTTGTTGTACTTGCCCCAAAACTGTAGCTTGAAAGCCTTGTATATTTCCACTGTGACATTCTTTAAAATGTAATGCAACAGGATTATTTTTATTTATTAATTATTATTATTATAATTATTATTAATTATTACTCCCCTTTTCATTTCACATGATCATTTCTTTCCAAATGTGTTTCCTGTAGCACTGCCATTGCACTCTGCATTTCTTAATATCAATACTTTTTTCTTTTTTATCTGTACCTGTAAGGCCATTTACATTCCAAGATAATTTTCATAGTAACCATTATAGTAAGATGTTATTGTTTCTACCTATTATACATGACAGTTTTTTTTATATTTGTATTTCTATACTTTGTGTTATATGCACATACTAATTTTGGCAGGCTGATCTATCATATAGTTGTTTCCTGTAATCTCCATTTGAAACTATGTCATGTTTATCAAGACTTTCCCTGGGATTCATGAAGCTTGCGTCAGGCGCAGGTGTAGCGTTGGTGTTTTAATGCCAAATATGGCCACCGACCGATCCAGGTACGAGCTTTTTCCACGTGCACTACCAGCGTACGGCAGAGCTGCGCAGCTCATGACGGTTGTATGCTACTTACCCCATGTACAGCAGTGTAGCATGCAAATGAAGGTATATAGCAATTCATGAAGTGGTGCAGGCGTAGCATAAGCATGCAGAAATGTAAACCAAAAAAAAACGGTTTACATTTTTTGTCAAACAGAACATCGGAGCCATGAAAGCAGACCAAAGTTATGTATTACAATGTTAACATATGACAGTGGCTAAATATACAGCCAATGGCATAAAAAAACACACACAACACATAAAAAATAACATTTAATGTCATGGCCACACTAACGCAAAATACAACTGCAGTGCATGGGTGCACAAATGGGAAAACAAGGAAAATATATTTAGATGTCATAAAACTGCAATGTAACACAAATCATGACTTCGCCATAATAGTCAATGGTACACATGCTACACCACAGCCAAGGCGCAAGGATTGCTAAGGGTCTGTGACAGTGCTCCGCGTGGTAACTAGGAATTAGTAGTCAATGCCATGCAAATGAGTCAAGTAATACTGAATCTCAAACGTCCCACTGGTGTACGGATCTACCACACGGCACAGCAGTACAACACTGAGGAGCGGCCTGGAGGTAACCATGACATCATGAGAGGTGTGCGCCACCATAGCTGTAAACACATTGGAGCATGGGTAATCCAGGTTGTCTGTTGCTAAGCAAAGCCACAGGACAGGGGTGTGTACCTAGCCATAGTTATGCTTAGCTGAGAGCACACAAAGTGACTGAAAGTGCATGTGAACGTGGATGAAAACGTGCTCAAAAGCCGGAAACCGGGCACTCACGGCACGACTTAGCTGAAACAGGAAGGTTACGGGAAGACAATAAAAAATGCTGCAGCATGGTAATATGAGTATAAATGAGTAATTAACACCTAGGATCTCACAGTGGGCAATTGACGACAGCTAACAAGGCTGCCAGCAGCTACCCGCAGAATCGGAAAGGGGAGTTGCCGTACTGCTAAGAAAAGAGAACTGTCACATCAAAACAAAGCAAACCTGCAATAGATCAGCTTCATAACACATTTCGCAACACATTCCTGGGTTGGGAAATTACAAAACATGAAAGCAGGCAGCTGGATGTGTGTCTGACAATGGGAAGGGAATCGGGTTGAAAAGTGAAGTAAAGGGCAATAGATGAATCACGGCAGCCAAGTGTAATTCAACACCACAGGCATCACAATAGCAGTACCTGCTGTGAAACCCACAAGTAAGATACCCTGCAACTGGAATTGCACACACACACCCAATGACATCAGCAACTTGCAAAGCACAATAGTATAAAGTGTGAAAGCACCGCACACACACTTGTGTATTCCGAAACACACTGTACCATCGCTGCAAACAGACGGGGAACTTTTAAAATGTACAAGGTAAGGGCTGCCATAGTTTTTTTTCATCAGTATGTGTTGGAGACTGAAGGTGGCGTGGAGGATGAGGCTGACAACCACCTCAGAAACTGGAGGAGGAGAAGAGTGTTCAGACCAAGGGTAACCTACCAGAGGCTAAATGATCTGGAGATAGTAGAGCGTTACAGGGTGGACAGGGACACCATACAGCAAATCATTGAGCTTTGCCAGCCACACCTCAAAGCCAGGAATAACAGAGGGGAACCCATCCCAGTGGACACGTAGGTATGTGTAAGCTTGAGAGCACTAGCCACAGGAACCTTTCAAAGGCCAACTGGGGATATCATGGGGATCTCACAGACATCAGCATCCAGGGTACTCCACCAGTTCATGGATGCCATGTTACCACATGCCAATGAGCATATATACTTCCCCCGAACACAGGAGAAGTTGGCCAGGAATATGCACCTCTTCCACCATGTGGCAGTCTACCCGGAGGTACTGGGTGCAATAGATTGCATGCACATACACATCAAGTCACCACCCATTGAGCATGGTAGGCACTACATAAACTGCAAGGGATACCACTCCATCAACTGCCAGGTCGTGTGCAATGCCCAGGGCATTATCATGGATGTGTGTGCCGGCAGCCCTGGAAGCTACCATGACTCCCACATCTGGCATGCCTCACAGCTGTACCAGGTATTTGCCAGGGGGAACATCCCATATGGACACCTGGTGGGGGATGCTGGCTATGCACTGGAACTGTGGATGATGACTCCCATCAGAAATGCACACACACCCATGCAAGAACGCCATAATGAAGCATATGCACAAACCAGAATCATCATAGAATGTGTGTTTGGGATGCTGAAATCATGGTTCTGTTGCTTGGATATATCTGGTGGAGCCTTGCAGTACTCTCCAGGCACGTGTGCCCACATCTTCATAGTATGTGCCATGCTACATAATATGATCCTGTGGAAACAGCTGCAGCACAGACATAATGGTGAAGGCCCTGACAGCCCACCACAATTGCAATGGGCACCACAGGCACAGAGGGATTCAGACCACGAACACCCTGTGCCAGCCCCAGTAGGCAGACGGAGGCATGCCCAGTATGGGCAAAGAGGGAATGTATAGCACATAATAGCACATACACTGACAGTGTAGGCCCCTATGGACCGACACACTTCTCCACCTGCACACACAGTAAACATGGCTGGCACACACACACACGACCACCTGTAAATTGTCATGTATAGGTGGTCTACTGTGTGCATCCTACATAGGCAGCCCTCAACTATTGCACACACAACTGCTATTGGCACAAGGTAAGTCAATACCTGAATAGTAAATTAAGCTATCAGCATGCGTTGATACTGTATGTATAGGTTCCTAGGTACATCGGTAGGTACATGCCTAACTGTCAGAGGCCATTCATAAGCCTAGCCAAAATGTGTCTGCTGTCACCACCCCATTGATTAACTGACTATCCCTCTGTGGATCAAAGCCAATTGCGGGATCCCTGGGGTGTAACCACTGTTCCCCACCCCCTCTGCAAGGATTCCCTGGTGTGTTATTCAGGGGCTCCATATAATGTAATCAGGGATGTAGTTCCAAAGCATGGGGAGTACCCATGACAGGTATCTCCATTTATGGTTGTGGCAAGGTATAGCACATTACAAAGTGTGGCTCACTGTGACATGGACTCCCATAGCTGGAGCATATCCATTAAGCCTCACTTGGACATACCATTAACAGGTATCATCCATATGTACACCGACTGAGTTACACATTTGTTTGCAGTATTGAGGAACAGCCTTAGTACACTCTACATACTAAACACCATAACACTTGTACATATCCCAGATCCCTCGGTGGTAAAGCCAGTGACGATGTCGTTCATGGTCCCGGTTCCACAACCTGCAAGGGCTGTTATGTAATTCTGATGTCCCAAATAACGGATGTTAGATGCAGATCATTAAAGCATGTTTAAGCACGTTAGCGGGTTTTTGCACCGGTAAGTGCCGGTAAGCAGCGTTTAAACTTGACTACATGGATATGAGCAACACAAGTCTAACCTTTGCTGAATATCATGCAGATCACAGGCAAAGCTACCCAGAACCACTGAAATGTGCGTTTTTCACCCTTGTACTAATAGTGCCTGCTTTGAGAGGTAAAATGACCACTGCCAGGAGTAGAACACACAACAATGTACACAATATTCACAATAACCTACCACTAAGCTACCTGACATGTACCAACGGCAGTTGTGTACTGTGACAGGTTAAAACACAAAAGGACAGACTTCAGGAAATAGTATAAACTGCCATGTACCCAATGAAAGATGTATTCTCTCTCTCTCTCTCTCTCTATATATATATATATATATATATATATATATATATATATATATATATATATATATATATATATATATATATATATATATATATAAAATAGAGAGAGAAAGGGTGATAGAGAGATATATGTTGATATATATGGATATACATATATATGTAAATATATACATAGGTTAACATCTACACAACCATGGAGGTACATATAAATAGGATAGCTACCAAATACCGAATGCTTTACATACCAACGTGCATAATCATGAGGCTTAAAGACCGAAAGACCACAGTACCAAAACACCAGAACCGTGAGTACTACTATCACGATGTTAAGGGACATTTAGTTAGTGCTTTTGGTGCTGCGGTTCGGGTAGGTACTATGTGTAAGTGTGTTTCTGATTGCTGTAGTGTGTAAGTGTGTGTTCTGAGTGTGGTGTGTGTTTCCGGGGGACTGTATTGTGTGTGCGTAGGTTTGCTCCATGTGTCTGTTTGTGCTATCTCGGAGGTAGATTACTAAAGTAGATGTGGTGTGGGGTGCACAGTCACCCACATGGGGGGTGAATGGGAGCATGGCCACCTGGCCATATGTAGTGTAGGATGGTTTGTTTGGATGTGATGGGTAGTAGTGTGTCTGTGTGTGCATGTGTGTGTTCTGTGTTTGTGTTACTTTCGGGAGTTGGACTGTTGCGAGTTTGAGTGGTCGGTATTGTGGGGTTTGGAAGTCTGGGAACGGTAATGTGGTCGTTGGAAGTGTGTACATTCCTGAATCCATGGGTATGCTGTATACAGTGGTTAAAGTCTTCAAATATGTGTATGACATGGACCATAGCAATAACACATTCCACCACGACCGAACGTTATGAACAAAGGATATGGAGAGTATATGCCTATACTCTATTACAAATATGTGCTATGGACATGAGCCAAAGATAGGGTTACCACCTGCCCACCTTGCGAGAGACAGTCCCTCTATGTGCAGTAGTGTCCTGACCAAAATGAGTACAAATACTAATGTCCTACAATCTCGAGACATTTGGCATGTTCCATATTTAATGTAATTGTAGCATAAAATAGTCATGTCTGTATCTACAATACCTACATGTAACAAGAAACAGGATAAGCAAGTAAACCGCTACAAGAATAGGCTTTTATATAGGCATATATGTAAAGTTCTATACTTTGTACTGACCGTTAGTATGTGTCGGCCTCTAAAATCCGATGTGTGTCCTGCAAATGTCCCACTATGGCCATTTGAAAAGGTGGCAACCCTAGCCAAAGAGGGTCAGTCACCAACACAATTCCAATGAGTGCAAATATCTGTGACAGAAATACATGAGACAGCTTTCATGTAGCAACATTTCATTACATACCCATGTATTTCCGAAGGGATTGAAGGACCACCATCACCTGCATGCTATACAGGAACCAATTAACATGGGCTTAATGAATCAGCCTGCAATTACCATAGTATTAGTCCACTAAAGGACAGGTCTTCAAATAGGGAAGGAGCCCTCACACACATATCGAATATGTATAAATGCAGTTCCTACACACCTGCATCTGCTATGTACACCCACCTACATCTTCCCCACACCCGAAACAATTGCAGTACATACTGTAATAACATCACAAACATCCATTCACTCTAAGACATCTGCAGAAGCCTTAACATACCTTGTCAGAGACACACTAAAATGGCCCTATGTGAAATAGTTGCTGTTGTACAATGGAAAAGCTGCCGATGTTACAGGGTTTGGTTGCAATAATCCTGTATCAGATGTCTGTGCATACACCAGGAAGTGTTACCAATTACTGATTAACAGCACAGTATCATACACATGTACAGTATACCAAAGATGTCAGGTGAGCACAGTTCAAAACACCTAACATTCTATGCATAGCCACACAGCCTTGAGCTGCCCAAACATACTTGCCAGACATAAACATTTGCAGATGTATCAGGTACAAACCCTGAAGAAGTAGCAATGTTCAGAAATATAGCAGCTAGACTCACATGTAGAACTTCATCCTCTTGCCATTACACACAATCCACGGGGGCCATGAAGGTAATATATTTCTGTGTGCCTCCATATAGCTGTTGCAATTCATCACAAACAACACATCCGGGCCGTCTTCCTCGAAGGTAGGGCAAATGGACAACGGCCAAGTGAAGTATTCAATTATACACCACTTTTGTCATGCCGTTGGCTAATGGAGTAGCTGCACAGCTGATGTGCATGTAATCATCTACTCCGGAACACCAATTGGTGGCAGGATACCACATGTTACTGATATCTAAGTATAAAAGGATGGCTTGTCATACATTCAAACCGTCTGTATATACCAGCAAAATGTTACAACGAGGATTGCAACACAAACCGAATAGGATTTAAATTACCATCAACGGCAACTCAGGTTACTAATAAGGTATGTAGAACATTCAGTATGTCAGTGTATGTAGTACCTGTTCTGTAATAATTAAAGTGTACGCAATGCATATAGTGGGAAAAGGTATTATGTAGTGATGTATTGTTGAGCATAGTAATGCTCGTAGAAATTGTGTGTACTGCTGTAGGCCACAAGGTAAACACCTCATACACCACAAGGGATGCTATATAAGGACTTTGAACACAGCAATTCCACTCCAGCCGCTGTCAGTGGCAGGGTTGGTCCAACAAGTACGTGCCATAACAGGGGATAGTATATGTTGATATACTGTAACAGTAGGCATATGTATGGGCGTATGACTGAGAATAACATGTCTAAGGTGGTCCTGCTGTGCAATTATGATTTACATTGTGGGATATTATGCCAAAAAATGTGTAATGTACAGTATTGTAGGTAGATATGTCTAACATTTTACATAGCATTACTGTTATGTTATGCAAACATCAGGTATGTCTATTGGCATGTACAATACACAATAACAGGATACATATGAATTGTAGTCACCAGACAGTGTATCAGCATGATAGCTAATTGAAATGGAAGAGCTAGTTAATTATCCATGCACAAAGGACATGTAATAGGTTCATAGCTAGGTACTATGCTGTCTGGAAAAGGCCATTCATAAGCCAAGCTACAGTGTTTTGGCTTGCACCATCTCCCTAGGTTAGTTTCCTGTGCCTGTGAACAGCAGAGCCATTCGTTTCCTGCACCTCTGTACAGCAGAGCCACTGCAGTGATCCCTGGTGTACATGTCTGTCTCCCATCTACCCATCGAGGTATCTCTTGAAGAGTGCTGGTGAGGGTCCCTGCCTGATGTATATAGGAATCATTTTCCAAAGCATGGGGAGTGTCCGGGTCAGGAATGTATCCCTCCAGCACTTCCTAGTCATCATTGCATTTAGATACATATCCCACAGCATGTGGCTCTCAGAGGCTTTTGCTTATGTGGAGCATATCCATCAATACTGTTTTGGACATGGACCTTGTATGTCCAGCAGAGATCACCTCTGAGTACGTGGTATGCAAACGAGTACAGTTGGAGTTTCTGTAGTTGGGCTGCATACGTCATCCTTCAAAGGTTAGTATTCCTCTTGGTGTGGTAATGTTGTGGTGTTTCAAGCCATTGCTGTTGTCTCATAAGGTACATCCCAAATGGGGTGTTGTACATTTTAATGTATTTCATAAGTCATGAGTAGAGCGGCACAATGGCTGCCTTTGTTCTGGCAACAAACCCATTAGAGATTGGGGGGCCACGTAAAAGGATATCCACACCACCTTGCCAATATGGTTATCACAGAAGTGAATGTTATCTACTTGGGTTCTAAGATCCCTTATTATGTCTTATGTATGTAGGGGACTACCACCTATGTGATAGTCCGCAAGTGATTGGTGTAATCCAAAGGGGATGTCTATGCACCTTGTGGCATGCAGCTTGAGGCCATGTTATTGACACCAGGTATCCATCCCAGTGACACCCTTATGGAGGGTGTCTGTATCAGCTGGGGAATCAATCATGGCCCCTAATTTGCAATTGTCTGTAAACCTTTTCAGCCTACGTCCTCCTGTGCTAGCCTGTACCTCAGAGAGGCATATACCGAACATGAGGGGTCCTATGACCGAGCCCTGGGTGACTCCAATTGTAAGTGATTTACAGTAGGACCTCGGGTATGCTATCCTCATTGTGTGGCTTCTGTCCATGAGCCACTTTGCATAACATCTGATGATGTAGGGGTTAATGTGCAGGTGAATGCGTATGTTGATAATACCAGAATGGGGAACAGTGTTAAAAGCCTTTGAGAGGTCAAGGTAGGCTGTGTGGCCCTCCTTACCCTCATCTAATGCCTTGGTAACTGTCTCAAAGGAGTCCACCAGGTTTAGGAGGCATGGTCTGGCCCTAACAAATCCAAACTGGGTGGGATCAAAGGTTTGGAGGCCACCAATGTCTCTGTGAATGAGATCCATGATGATGTGTTCCATAGCCTTGCAGAACAGTCTAGTAAGGCGTATAGGGCAATAGTTTCCCTGGTCCACTGTGGCGCTACCTTTGTGGAGTGCGATAACTGTTGCTGTGCATCATTCAGGGGCCACAATGCCTGATGCAAGGCTATTATTGAATATGGTGCCTAAGTGCGGAGCCAGTTCGTTCTAAAGTTCGTGGAAATCACAGCCTGGGATGTTGTACGGTCACATGGATGCTGTGTTCCTGGCTTTAGAGAGTGCAGCTTTGAACTGCGTAGTTGTGATTGCAGGGACCCTGCATCATTCCTGTACAGATATGGGCCCTTTAGGGTGTGAGAGGGGTGTAAAGTTAGCACTGAACCTATCTGTCAGGATGTTGCCAATATCAGTCAGTTCTGTAATGTTCATGCCTTACTGCTGTATGTCAGAGCAGATGTGGTATCACCATAGAGAGTAGTGACATACCTCTAGAACGCTTTGTGGTAGTCCTTGGAATTAGTCACGGTTATGTTTACGTAGCTAGCTTTGGAGGATGTGATAAGGGATCTCAGATTCTTACTGAGACTGACCAGGGAGCTCCTCCACTCATGGGATTGTAATCTAATTTGCAACAGTCTCCTCCTTCGGTTGTACATTATGTCCATGGTAGTGGACCTCCAGAGTGGCTTCCTTTTTCTGGAGGCTAGCATTATGGTTCTGTTTGGGATAGCATGATCCATGCAGTCATGTAAGTGCTAATTAAGTGCAGTTGTGTAAGATTCAGCAGTTGTAACTGTATTGTCCATCTGCATGGGTGTCATGATGTTTACTGCTGCTGCCATAAGAAGCCTGAAGTTGGCTTTGTAGAAATATTGTACTGTGGTTTCTGTAAAGGGTGTGGTGCCGGGATGTGGATAACAAGGGTGATTAGCGTACGTTCGGATCTGACCAACGAGGAGATAACCCCAGGTGTGAAACATCAGTCACACATATTGGTAATGACCAGGTCTAGGATATTGTTGCCCCTGGTGGTGGTGTGGATAGATTGATCCAGGCGATTGGAGTTTATGAATCACAGAAAGCATTGGCCTAATGTGTCAGTACATGAGTAGATATCCCAGTTAATGGTGGGGTAGTGTCAGTCGCACATTAGTAGTGTGTCTGGTTGAACCCTAATTTCCAGTACACCAAGAAGAGAGGACCATTAACTGTAGGGTATGGTGGGGGATGTGTAGCAAGCTACAATTTGTAAAGAAGTTATTGCCAGAGTTAGTTGCACTTGGATAACCTCTGATGCACTGTGCTAAGCAACTAGCCTGGAGGTGTGGATATCCTTAGGAAATATGGACACACCTCTGCCGTGGGTGTTCCGGTCCTGGTTACATGACTTAAAGATGTGGTATGAGTAATAGCCTTGTAGTGCAGGGGTGCTCTCAGGAGCCTAGAAGCAGGTCCCAGTCACTGCACTGATATCAAAGTGGTCCATTACAAGTAGTGTCTCGGGTGAGTGCATTTGAGATTAAGACGTCAAGCATTGAGTAGCATTACTCTCAGGTTTTGCTTGCCTGTTGTTGTCATGGTGGTGAATATGTTATTTGAACCATGCCTAAAACAGGCACTATAGGAGCAGAAGAGCCTTAGCCATTATCCAGAATCCCAGGGCTGACAGGTGCAGACCATCTGTGCCAAAGCATCATGTTCTGTCGACCATGTCATTCAAAGCAGACAGATACTGGATACCCTTGGAATGACACCAGAAGCAAGCCAATTGTTGAAGTAAATCATTTTGTCCTTGTACTGTATTATCAGTCTGGACAATGGCAGAATGCTACTCAGGGCTAGGGTGATACCTGCCTGGGCTACACGATCGGAGAGCTATTCCATGTCTCTTTACATGTAGTCCAGGAAGGTACATCTCAGGGCATTCACACTAACATGGACAATGACACAGTCATATTGTACCTGTTGAGGAGTGACCTGAGTGCATAGGTTATGTTGCGGATCCCATTACCTGACAAGCAGCTGACAGTAACTATCTCCTTGTTTAGCCTGGTGAGTGGGACATCAGTGTGACGGCCTATAGAGTCACCTATGACTAGTGTGTTGGGTATGTTATTTTGCCTATTGGCTGTGGTTGATGGACACACTGAGTCTGTGGGCTATAAGTCATTGGTGTTGTGTTTCGGGATGGGGGCTGCCTGCGTTTCTGCTTTGGAGTTCTCTGTTGCCTAGACAAAGTAGTACTGAGAGGCTCTGCAAATGTTGTTGTGTTACTATGTGTGGCCTGTGGTGGTGGAGATTTAGTGAGATTATGTGATGAGGGTGGTGTGGTGGAAATGTTTAATTTCCCTACATGATTGTCAAGTTCAGTCTGGTTGGAGAGAACTTTACCTCCAGCATGGCTAGATATGTGCATCTCCCACAGGTTGTAGTGTTGGATGTTAGGAGGGGAGTATTGACTGTGTACACGAGACAATTTCTATATTGCCTCAAGATGGCCATATTCATCATATAGACAGGCGAGAACACTGGGAATTGACACTTGGACATGCCTGAATATATAACTATTTCCCACTAGATAAGTGAGGAAAGTATGTACAAGAGCTATTTTTCTCTAAGCAAGTGGGAAATGTAAGTACAAACAGTGTTTACCTGTAGGTAATGAGGAGGATTGAGTGCTATAGTAATTAGTAGCTCATGTAGTGCTTACATGTTCTGAACAAGTGCTGAGCATGAATAAGCAATACAGATAGGGTGTTGGATAACATAAACACACTGCCCACCCCAACAGGTACACAATCATATATCCATGTGCACTACAGAGCCACTGTAACCATAACTATGATGGTACAAGGTGCACTCAGGCTGCATGGGACCTGTCCACATCCCTGGTTGTATCATACACATATGGCAAAACAGTTTGCTCTACACCTACACATCATGTAAAACTTAGCTTCATGTCAGTCTGTGAAAACACTGAATGGTGCACACCAACAGTTGTCACAACCCACAAACTGGAGACACCACTCATAATGGGAGGCACTGCACTACTACCCTTCTGAGTCTGGTCTGAAGGGCCATGAACCTTAATCAACGTATATTTTGTCAGCAGTAGAGTTGTAGATGACAGTAAGGATGATTTCACACTGCATATCATACCTGTGTCCGGTCATAAGACATCATCACCCATACTGTGTTCCACCTACACTCAGTATACTAGATGTACATTTGTATGTCACAGGAGTGTTCTGCCAGTGGACTGTTGACAGAACCAACACTACAGAAGGTATATGATTAATATGTGCATATCATACCAGTGCCAGCTACAGTAAGACAGGGTTAATTCATTGTACTCCCCCTCATTGTAGACCATACCACACAGACAAATGGGAGGCATTTGCCTATATAAGTATGTGAATGGCTATGACCTAGGAGCAATAGCTGACTCAGTGTTGTGGACAACATACAGAAGGGGCTTTGTGGGTGAGGTGTGTGACATATGTGCACAATCTGACAGCTGCATATTGCATTGTCACCGCTAGGTTAATAACCCTATACCCATGAACTCCTAGCTAGGCAGCGGTCAACATAATGGACACTGTGTGTAAGGGATGCTGCTGTGCAGTTTTCCTCCCTGAGATAGTGACGTCACCAAGCCTTTTAGGTAGTCATAAGTGGCAACCCTAGTCATGACAGGGTGCCATCCATGAATATAGAGATCATTGTTCAGCCATACTCATCACTCAAGTGACTTATATCGGATCACATATCACCTTTAAAGGGTATTGGCCATGTTTGGATGGCCGACACCAGCCTTCACGATCCTCATCTCCACTATGTAGCATGATGCCTACCCTGCATAAAGCCATGTCCAACACTGTGATTTTGGACGCACATATCCCGATCTCAAATACATACGTCATGGACATCCACCTTCCTAGTACAAGGATTGCCACATGCTGGACAGATCCGTGTGCCATACAAGTTACATACTCCTACCATACTATGCATCCCTGTCCAGCAAAGCTGCACATTTCACCTCTGTCAGACATGGTGTGATGACCGCATGGTAGATGTATCATTAACTGTGTGGATCAGTTATGTGGCACTGCTTCACCTGGTGCCGGAAACACGGCTGTCGGCTACAGCTAGGTAACCTTACATCCTACATACATGGCCCAAGGCATACAGACTACTAGATGGCCTTGGCCGTATATGCTATAGTTGATAACCATCCCTGCAAATACCATCAGGCTAGCCAGTGTCCCATGTGTATCAAATGTGCAACACAGGCGATACATGGCAGGATGTTGAACTGCTGTACAGTGCCGTGTAGATGTATATGGCAAAACACATGCATGTAAAACCTTCCATGTGCATATCTGCAGTGTCACAGGTCATGTCTGTTAAGGCAGTGTAAGTGTTTATATGTGACATATACACAGCGTCAAGGTCAGCAGCATTAATATGGACACATCCAGGCATGTGATGATAGGTAAGAACACCAGTACAGGCAAACAGATATGCCCACATCAAGACAGCATCCACATGGGGTATGAGCAATGTAATCAGATGATACACACACATATATGGTGATAATATCCAATCCCGATTGAGTGTCACATGTGTGTGACACAAACATGTCAGTGGTGTCAGTGTCATGAAGATTTGCAAAGACAACTATTTATACATAATAAATGTGATACACATGTATGTGCAGCTGTATCTCTGTGCATCTCTGAGATACTGTGACCTGTCTCCATCATTATGTCTTCCAGGTATGCCGTGAGCAAGACTACCAGCCTATACATGCTTGGAGGATGAGGCTCTCATACCTTACCGCCAAGACAACTTTGATGTCCTGTTTAGCCATGTGCCACAGGATGCACAGCAGTGGAATGACCTGTAGCAGGAACTTCGCAGGAGGGTTAATGATGTGGGTGGCCATAACCGCACATACCAGCAGGTACGCAGACATTGTACAGACCTAATCAGATGGGTGAAACAGCATGCAAATGCAATCACCAGGGAACAAGGTGCAACAGGTGGTGGGCCACCAACTCAGCCCCCACTCACATGTATCGAGGAGCTACTGGCCAACCTGGAGACACCGGCAGAACAGCATCCACAAGCCTTAGATGACATCATGGAGGTGGGTGTCTCTCAACCACCGAGCCTGGAGTTGTCTGGTAAGTCACTACTGCACATATAACTATTATATCCTATATAGCTGCATGTGTCACTGTACAATGTGTGACATCATATACAAGGCATGTATACACACATGCCGCATACTATAGTATGCTACTCTGTGTATGCACACATGTGCATACTCCATAGTATATCCTATTGTACTGATGAATGTGTTAACATGCACATTGCACCCTGTAGCTGTCATACAGGCGTGGATAATGATCATACTGCTGTGTCACCCCTATATAGGTACCTCTGGCATCCCGCTAAGACAGCAGCCCATTGCAGGTGAGACAGTTATAAGTATCAGGCATGTTAATGCACAGATCTATTCACCATGTGGCCATTTAACACATGTACACATAATGCATGGTCCTGTCACAATATACATGTCGCATCTGCAATCCATCACAATGGCTACCCATGTGCAATACTTACAAACTATGTGAAACACAGACATGAAACCTCACAAACTGTCATTGCTAGATGTGTGGACAGCTGTGCATACAATAGTGGAAGTGTTGTTCAATGTAGGAACATGTACTACACATCAGAACTGGAGTACACAAACAGTACTACACAGTGAGCTGGAGTATGGGCAGCCCACAGGATTCACCAGTGTGGATTATGCCCCTGCTGTGAGTGCACACATTGTGATATACCATCTGACATGCCAATGACATGTAGTAGGCTGGCTGCAACATTGTCTCACTATCCCGTAAAACATACCCCACATACCAAACATACAACCCTTTGTCTGCATAACCCTGTGGACAGTGGAGTATATGACATGTATAGGTGTATGTCATATGGGACAACACAGACATGTGAGATAGATGGCCATCACAACCATTTGGCCAACACATGTTCACACATGGCCATGGAGGATGGCCAGAGACATGTAGCAACACACAGTGGATGTGATGTGTTTGTACGTACACCCTGTTGTACATTGCCTTCACATGGTCGAACTATAGCCTTTGTTGAATGGTTATATTGCAGATGTGGAACACTAGACATCCTACAGGCCTGTGCACAGCTTGTGGAGGCGTAACATCATTCAACCACGTAAGATGTGTTGAACATCATGACTGTGTCACAGCATGACAGTAGTCACGTGTACAGCATCCACATACATACATAGACAACCACATCAGGCCACAGATAGAGTACATTTCCCTTGCTGCTGTTGGACATCACTGTCAGCCATGTACCTCATGTGTGTGGTACACAAATGTCATGCGGGACATGGTGTATTGACAAGTCTGCCATGTGTGGACATGGTTGCCAGGCAGCTAAAATATGTTTGCAGATGTGCAGGGGTGTCATCTGTATGGCCTTCAGTGACCTGTGTCACACATTCCACATCATGGTTTAGTGTGTACACACCTCAGCGACGTGGGTCACAATCCACAGTATATATGTATTGTGTATGCACACAGCCTTGGCTATGCACGGTGTCTGTACTTCACACTGTACAGCAATATAGACACCTCATAATACCCTGCAATGGTCATGCACATCTGTTAAATGTGCATTTTATCTGTAGGGCGGACAGACAACACTGCAATGTGACACCATTACCCCACTGTATATGTGACAGGACATCATTGTGTTAAACATGTATGCATGTCAATGCACATGTCAGCAGATTACATGTCATACTACATGTTAATGTCAAGGTCATATGCCACACATCAGCCATGTGTACTGTTAACCTGTGCTGGTCCACATGGTGTAACACAGGGATGCATGCTTACTACCATGATTGCGTGAAATCCATGGCTTCTGCCATGACACATGCATGCTGTTGTGTGCAACCCAGGGATGTATGATAACTACCACTATTATTGTCTGAGCTGCATGCCATCTGCTGTATCACATACATGTTGCATGCCTTCTGTCATATCACATGCATGGTGTGTGTCTGTATGTGTCTGTATTGTAATGTAGAGTCTTTGTCTGCCCTCACAGGTGATGTAGGTGCGTTACCCTCCTGCGGTCCATCTGATGTTAGTGTCCCCACAGACTCTAGCAGTGATGTTGAACATATGCTTGAGGCACAGGCAGGGTTGTCAGGGGCTGAATCTGTGCCATTGGTTGCCATTCCACCTATATCCCCCTCATCCCCACACACAGATCTCATGCCAACACATACCCCATCACCAGTGGCCATAGAGGAAGGACAGTTGGCATGTGGTAGTGTGGAACAGGAAAGTGTGGTGGCTATGGAAGGTGAGTGTTCACACCATGGTGTCAGGCAAATGACTGGAGATGGCCCACACAGGCATGTGGCCAGTGCTGCTTGTAGGAGGACCTCTGGCCGGCATGCGCCTGCAGGACAGAGCGCAGCAGCTGGTGTCACCAGACACATGTTTCAGGCTGTAATGGTGGCACAGGCATGTGCTGAATGGTAGAACAGAGAAGGGCAGAGGCTTCAGAGGGCTGCTAACTGTTCTTTAAACAACAAAATCCAGGCAATGGCAAATGCTCAACAGCAGATTGCTGAGGTTTTGGACAGACGATTGGGTGACATGGTTGGAATCCTTGACCGTGGCATGACAATCTGCGAGTGTGAGCTGTCTGTGATGAAACATCTGGTAGGAGTGAGGCATAGGGCACGTGGACGAAGGCCAGCTATGTCACTTGGTGCAGGTCTATGTGAATGAGCTTCCTCACATGGCCGCTTCCATAGTGGCGGTAGCAGCAGCAGTGCAGCTGGGGCTGTGCTGATCACACCAGGACACAGCAGGCCACGTGCACATGGCCCTAGATGGTCCCAACAGGGACACGGTTCCAGTGGACATGTGTCATCAGACAGTACCCAATCTGCACCTCTGCCTTGTAGTGTCCGTGCAACCCCTGGCAGGCACAGGTCATGTGGCCATGGCCGGACACTGTAAGCTGTAAAACCTGGTCTGTACAGTCTGGAGCTGTCAATAATATCCCTGTGTAGGGCCAGACACATGGCAGAACTGTGTGCACACATACACACACACACCAGAAATATCGGTAAGACACTGCAACACACACATGCATAACAACCACACATGGCCAATTAGATCAAAGGCCCTAACCCACACACATGATGTCATCCACTGGTGCAGCCTGGGCCCCTGGCAAACATTATCACTCTGTGCATATGATGATGCCTGTGCCTCATCCCTGTCATCCACATCGTCGGTGCAAGGACATGCTCATATGGTCTGATGCACAGGGTGAACAGAATAGGGAGATAAGTGTAGATTACAATTGTTGTGTACTGTTGACACACAGCAGACATACCATGTAGTACAGGTTTAGAATGCATTGTTTTCTGTTCACAGTATGTCACTTGGTAACAACAGTAACAGCATGTTGGTCATGATGTCCTGCTTCCCTCCTTCAGGCCTAATTGCATGTGCCATTGAGTGTCAGTGTTTGCAGTTAGTTTCCCATGTGTAAATGTGGACTACTCACAGGTATGCATGGCAATACCAGCATGCTATTCGTAGCCTCAACCTCAGTGTTAGAAAGGCTGACATTCCAAAGATGTCTACACATCTACTGATCCAGGAGCATGGGATCTGTGTACTAAGCTACAGTGGCTAGAGACATGACATCCATACTGGGTGAAATCACAGGTACAGTTACATGGGGCGGGGAGTTTACGTAGCAGTCTAGCTGATGACAAGGGTAAAGGCCAGTTGACAGCGTGAGGCCTCACTGTATAGCAGTAATACACATTCACATTACAGGATGCGAACACACAACTACACACACACACACACACAAACACACACACACACACACACACACACACACACACACACACACACACACACAGGTATTTGCAAACATGTATTCAGACACACAGTAACATGCCCACACTCACAGGGTCAACAACACTGTAACACACACACTCACACACACACACACACACACACACACACACACACACACACACACACACTTGACAGTGTTGAGGACCCCTGCCTATGTAGTAATCACAATTACAGTACTGTGCACCTACATGACGTGACACAGAGAATACACATGTACAGGTAGTCAGTAATGCCTAAGATCAACGGCATCAACAGGGTAGTAGACTGCATCACCTGGAGGGGTTAGGGGTCCTATCTGTTCACTATGGTAACATACATCTGCACTCCATGGACCAGACAGCCATACATACATACACACACACTGTGGAGTCCACAATTGAATGCACCTATGTCATGCACATACAGATATCACACATGTGTGTAATACACACTCCACCCCTGCCAATGTCTTGCTTTCTACAATGCAGTATGTACAGATCTCTACAACAGGGTACAGGAGAGTGAGTAACAATTGGGATGTATTCCCCACCATACGTGACATATATGGACACAGAAGCAACCACACATGGCAGTACTGTGAATCAAATACCTGCTATCTTATGATACGTATGACAGGCATGCAGCAGTATTGCCCACATTACCATGTGTAACGATGCTACCTTTGGCAATTCTGCTGATATATGCACACGGGAGGGCTTAAGTGTTACAGGTGTCAAGTGATTTACAGTCAGTAACACCCTGATCGCTGTGTAGGTTGTATGTGTTCCCCTTCAATAAGAGAATCATACCTTAGTATTTGCACATGTTATTGTAGGGCTGCTTGTGACACACCTGTGAGCTGTCCTCAGCAAATATCCATCTGCAAAGATGCCCCACCACTTAGTTATGTCCACACATTGATCCACACCTGATGTATATCTTACTGTACTGTCAGCATATCACCATATACAGTTGGCAATGATGGGGCTGCATTGCAACTGCATGTTGTAGTAAGACACACATCACCTGCAAACATCAGCTATTGCACATGCATAGTAGCTGAACGCACACCACTACATGTATATGTGTGTAGGTCCTACAGTCCTGTCATTTTGCCATGTTTGTAGGCATTGCAATTGGTGGACATGTGTGATGACATACATGACACATGGACTGTTGTATGATATGATAGTTGTCATGGGTAACCAGTACAGAGGGAATGTTAACTCACTCAACACTGATATCACACCTTATGTACTGTTAGCATTCAACAGCCATGGACCTACCTTCCATGTGCATGTGTGTAATTGCTGTAGCCACCTGTCTGCACAAAGGACAGCAACAGCTATGCTATATACATATGTGTTATATGTGTGTGTGTGTGTGTGTGTGTGTGTGTGTGTGTGTGTGTGTGTGTGTGTGTGTGTGTGTGTGTGTGTGTGTGTGGCATGTACATATCCATGGCAGGTACATGTATGTCATATCCAAACATGAGGGTGTTTACTGGTGTACAGCAACAGTCATCTGTTACTGCTGTATATGACCCAGGGCCCCTGTCATATGTACAGCAGACCTGGTGACAAACAATGGCATCATTGCATTGCATAACACATGATGCAACTGTGTCAGTACATGAGTAGTCTGCACAGCTGATGTAGAGCTAGGTACAGTCCACTGGTCATGGGCCACATGGTGTTGTACTATTATATGTCCTACCACATGTCTGGATGTGTGGTGCTGGTCCAAGGACATGGTGATGTCTGAGGGCTACATCCTAGAATGTGGCTTTGGACACTGTGATCTGCACCTGACACATCTGTGACACCTTTTGAGGGTGTACTGGTCAGTACATATGAGTGGCCTTCATGTACGTGGGGACATCACCACCTGGAGCAGTCAGTACCTGTGTTATGGCCCACATGTCTGGTTCCGAGGCATACGGTGGTAGTGCTATTGTGCAAAACTGAGCCTTCAGCCAGGTGTTCCTCACTGCACAGATGTCAGTATTCCCCATTGTTGGATCTACATTGGGCAGCTACACATCTAGCACTGTTTAATATACACATACAATGCAGTTGTCCTCTAGGTGTCAGGGTGTTAACCTGGTCTCAGGACATTTGACTATGAATGGCACTATATCGGCGAAGTAGCCACTCCTGGCAGGACATCACCATGGGTGGTAGTAGTGTGCCAGGTATAGATTGGTACATCTAAGGTGACAGACAGCAGCAGACATTGTGTAGAAGACCGGTGACAGATATATGTAGTGCAGTGTTCCTGCTAACAATGACAACTATCGACACCAGAGTCCATTACAATGTGTTGTTCATGTCTAACTGTAATAGCATGGCCACTGTGCCCTTCCGTGTTTAGAATCAAAGTGCATACAAAACAGCCCTGCGCTACTAAGTGTGTGAGCATGTCCAGTATAACATTGTGTAGATGGACACATAGTGCATTCCAAATGGCCGTGTGCTACTAAGTGTGTGAGCATGCTCAGTGACACCTTGTGTTGGTTATGTGCCTCTATGTCTATGGGCATGGCCATTGTAACCCTGTATAGTGATAGTAGTCGTCCAGTCAACAGACGGCCATACTCCACTTCAGGATGGATTCCTACATTGAACACACAGGTTCACAGGTATGTACATCATAACTGCCAGCATCCATGTCGATGTCCACATTCCTAGAAGGTCATATTGACAGTCTTGAAAGGTGTAGTGTCTGTGGCATGGCTCATATCTATGTAGTATTGTAATAGTGGTCTGTAGATAGGCAGTTGTCCTGATCCCACCACTGGTGTGTGTGTTTGTCTCCGTCTGCCTGGGGATAGAAATATTCTTTTAGACTGCTCACACTCCATACAATCCCTATCGCCGTCTTTGCCAATGCTGATGATGTCACCCACCTAGAAATACACCTCTGGGAGTGCTGTGTCCCAGTAATCTTGGTAGCGTGTTCTGTAACTGCGTAATGCTGTAGTGTGATAAGGTAGTTAGGTCGGTGTTCTAATCCCAGCTATGCCAACTCTCTGTGTGTGTGTGTGTGTGTGTGTGTGTGTGTGTGTGTGTGTGTGTGTGTGTGTGTGTGTCTCCATCAGTCTGGGAACAGAATAATGCTTTTAGAATGCTCACACTCCATACAATCCCTATCAGTGACTTTGCCAATGATGATGATGTCACCCACCTAGAAGTACACCTCTGGGAGTGCTGTGTCAGTAATCTTGGTAGCGCGTTGTGTAACTGCGTAATGCTGTAGTGTAATAAGGTAGTTAGGTCAGTGTTCTAATCTCAGCCATGCCAACTGTGTGTGTGTGTGTGTGTGTGTGTGTGTGTGTGTGTGTGTGTGTGTGTGTGTGTGTCTCCATCTGCCTGGGGACAGAATAATGCTTTTAGACTGCTCACACTCCATACAATCCCTATCGCTGACTTTGCCATTGCTGATGATGTCACCCACCTAAAAGTACACCTCTGGGAGTGCTGTGTCCCAGTAATCTCGGTAGCACGTTTTGTAACTGCGTAATGCTGTAGTGTGATAGAATAGATAGGTAGGTGTTCTATTCCAAGGCATGACAGGTGTGTGTGTGTTTGACAGTCATATCCTATGTGTTGGTGACTGTGAGTGGCTAGCTACTGGATGTGTTGAGGAGCGTGTTTTGTTGTTTTCCTATACAGTGGCCATAAATGTCACAATCGGCCAAGAGACTGGGCTGGCAAGACATACCCATACATTCGGCAACAGGTCTGGTGAGTAATGTCAGCAGCCCTAATCTTACACTGAATACAGTCTGAACCCATGTGATGCACAGAAACACACTTGCCTTGATATTAACACCAGTATATAATGCAGGAGGCGCATGTGGTTTCCTTTTCATTCTTGTCTAATGCTATGGTGTCATGTGGTTCTCTGTTGAGATATATATTCTATATCTACATATGTGTGTGCATATATATATATATATATATATATATATACATATATATATATATATATATATATATATATATATATATATATATATATATAGACATTAGCACACAGAAATCTACATGATGGAATACATGTCCTATACTGTTGAATGCATGTGCTGGATGATCTGTACGTGATAACCTCAGATGTATGTATATCTGCCATGGCTTAGTGGTAAAGCACATCATCTGTGGTGTGCAGGGTCCTGGTTTCGAGCCGTGAAAAGGCCGGTTGTTTTGCTGCTGGGAAGAACAAGGGACATTGAATATGGTGATAGTAAGGTGCATTTAACCAGTTGTGTGCGGGTCTGCGCGACAGTAAGTAGTGGTTATTTTTGGGAAGGCTCAGTATGAGTCATGTCACTATGCATTAGAAGACAATATTATGCAAACGAGGTGGAAAATAGTGAATCCCGTTTATCCCTAGGGTGTGATGCAGGTCCCAAGAGTGTATGTGTATAGATAGCCGGGTGCAGGACTCGAATATAGGTGAAATCAAGGGGGGGGTGTCAGGCATACTGTATGTGGATTGGAGCCCTGTGTTTTGGGATTGCTCCTAGCTTAGCACACCTAAGCTAGGTGTGTATCTATACCTGCCTACTGCAATTGGGAGGGACAACAGTAGTAGGAGAGTAATAAGGTGAACAAGCTGGGCAAACAGGTGATATTTATCAGAATCAGCAGATTACAGGCCCAGCAGACCAGCCCAGCCCAGAACACTACGACAAAGTGAGCAAGCACCTTCCCCTCGGGTTTTTCCACACTCTACACCACCGGTGTATGCATGCGAGGAAATTTTAACAAACAAACCTATGAAATGAGAAGGGCTGCAGCAGGCAACACAGACCAACATGTGCAAGAGGTTGAGGGTGGTGAAGATGTGAATGCTGCCAAACAACCCTTAGTGAGGAGACAGAGAAGACTGTACAGACTCAGGGTAACCTACCAGGGGCGACATGAACTGGAGATAGTGGAGCGCTATAGGGTGGACAGAGACCTCCTACAGCAGATTGTTGAGCTGTGCCGGCCACACCTGACACATCAAACAGGCTGAGGGGGAACCCATCCCAGTGGATACCAACGTATGTGTAGGCCTAGGTATACTAGCCACAGGTACCTCCCAAAGCACAACTGGGGATATCATGGGGATCTCACAGGCATCTGCATCCAGGGTATTCCACCAATTCCTGGATGCCATGTCACCACATGCCAGTGAGCACGTACATTTCCTCAACACACGTGAGGTGTTGACCAGCAATATGCGTCTCTTCCACCAAATGGCAGACTATCCTGGGGTAGTGGGTGCTATAGCCTGCACGCACGTATGCATCAAAGCACCACACGGTGAGCAGGGTAGAGCCTAAATTAACCACTGGGGCATCCCCTCCATCAACTGCCAGGTTGTATGCAATGCCCCGGGCATTAAACTGAATGCGTGTGCTGGCTGCCCTGGAAGCTATGACGATTCTGATATATGGCATCTGATGCAGCTGTACCACAGCTTTGCCAATATGGACATCCCCTATGGTCACCTAGGGGGGATGCTGGGTACCCACTGGAGCCATGGCTGATGACACCCATCAGAAATGCACACACACCTGAACAACAACAACGCCATAATGAAGCACATGCACAGGTCAGATATATAATAGAGTAAGTGTTTGGGATGCTCAGGTCACGGTTCTGGTGTCTGGGTACATCCGGTGGAGCCTTGCATTATTCATCAGCTACATGCACCCAAATTGTTATGGTATGTGCTATGCTACACAATATGATCCTGCGGAAACAGCTGCAGCAGGAACAGCATGGGGCAAGGCACACAGCCCCCCACCAATGCCAAGGCCTGTACAGGCACAGAGTGACTCAGAGGAGGAACAACCTGAGCCAGACCCAGTAGGTGGAAGGAGGCGTGCCCAGTATGACCTGGCCTTGGCAAAGAGGCAACGCATAGCATATGCACTGACACAGTAGGGACCCAGGGAATGTCACCCTCTCTGACTCACACAGACAGTAAAAGGGATGACAAACATGACACTACCTGTGCTCAGCCATGTATAGGGAGTGCACTATGTGCATCCGACAAAGGCAGCCCTCCAGCACCATCCTCTGGTCTGGCACACCCTCAAGGTAAGTCAATCAACCTACTAATTGGCAGTTGTATTAGAATGTGTTGGTATCTGTAGCTATGGTATGGATGTGAGCATGCAAGGGAATTTGGTGGCCGAATGTTAAGGCAGCAGACAGTAGATGTCCATAGTGGCACCATGACATCTGTAGCACATATGTGGGTCACCATAGTAACCAGTAGTACACAGGGTATCATAACCCACTGCAGGTAATGGACTGAGCATCATGTGTGTCCATACAGTCCACACAAGTCTCAACCAGCTGGACAGGTACAGACCAACACAAACAAATGCTGAACTATGGCCTCTAAATATGCCCTATTGGTAACCCCTCCCACAACCCCACACAGACAGACTACAACAGGCCAGGCAGTTGGATGTAGGTTTTGAAGGCTAGGAAGTCAGAAACTAATATGTTGGTAATTAAGGCTAAGATCTGTAGTACACCGGTATGCCTCTAGCCAGCACAATAGGTAGGTCTACACACTGAAATGGAGTGCCTGACATACCAGTACAGTACTAGCAAATGTGTACATGTGTCAGGTGTGCACCCCATCCAACATACACATATACCAACAGTCAGGTGTGCCCCCCCTCTCCTGTGTAGGAATGTAGATGCAGTCTGGCGTCCCCCCCACTATGCAGACTATGCAGAAATGTAGCAACAGTCAATGCCACATGACCGATGGATACCCTGCGGACACAGCATGCCACCTGTCAGTGTACAATGCAAAGGTCAGCACCACATTACAGACTACCTAGACATGTAACACATGCGATACAGCTGACCATACTGGCCATGCTCACACACTTGATGGTATGATGGCAATGTCAGTCAACAACATACTGAATGGTCATACTGGCCATGCTCACACACTTAAACACATGAAGGCCAGGTCTGCAAACACCAGTGGTCGGACATATCTGATGGTACATTCCTATACTGCTGAATGACTGCGCTGTATGATATGTTTGTTACTGTCCGTTGTCTATATATCTTCCATGGCATATTGGTAATTCATATTAGCTGTGTGCACAGGGTCCTGGTTCCAACCCTTGCAAATGACGTTCATTTGCTTGCAGGGCAGAACATGCCCATTGGATATGGCTGGAGTAAGGCACATTAAAGCAGTTTGGAGTGGTTGTGTGTGGGCTTGCATGGTGTTAAGCACTGCTGACCTCTGGTTACAGCTTCTTACACTTGGTTAGCCTCTACATTGCTTTACTAGTGCAATACTCGCATACTGGTCGCCAATCATGCTTACAGCCACTCGCTCACGCAACTGCACATGCACCAACATTGTTGCTTGCATGTGTCACTCACACCCCTGGGTGGGAGCGACGACCACAATATTACCTTGTGATACCTATTACATCGGACTACATGACTACAGTATCGGGAATGGCTGCCCATTAGGCTAAGGAATGGCATTTGACTGCATGGTATCGGTGGCCTGTCCAGTGAATTAATCATTTTATTTGTGTGTTCCTCATACAATCTGCTCTCATCTGGCTGATACAAGGATACTGACACTCTTCAGTACAGACAAGTAATTAGCTCTTGCGAGCCACATCCATCTGCTGAGTCATGCTAGCGCATACCTATTGTAGGCTTGCCACCTTGTAAATTGTCCAAGGTGGTGCTTTAGGGTTAACACCTGTCCCACTTTGCAAGGGGCAGTCCCTCTTTAGGCAGTTGTGTCCTGCAGAAATAATCAAGACATAGCAAATGTCCTGATTACAGGACAATATTATATTCTGCGTTTCTTTAACAGTTACATGAAACAGTTATTTTATATATGACACTTCTATATGTTATATGAAGTAGCATAAGCAATTAAAATGTTACTAGACTAACTTTTATTTGTGCAAATAAGTATAATTATGTACTATGCACAGCTGTAGGTATGTTTCATCCTGGAAAGTCTGACATTTCTACAGAACATGTCCCACTTTGGACAATTGGAAAGGTGGCAACCCTATAGGACCTGTATGTAGAGATGTCAGAATTTGCAGGGCAACACATACCCCCAGCCAGTAAAAGGGAGAGTACTTTACTGATTTGCCTAAATAAAAGAGTATTCTTGAAGCATTATAGTTGCTTATACTGTTTCTTATAACACTTATGTGTTCCAGATACAAAATAATTGTTTTATGCAACTACTACATGCAGTCTAAGAATTATTTGTCCTAAATCACAGGACATTTGCCATAAGTCCATTTATTTTGCAGGATATACCTGCCTAAAGGATAGTGTCCCATGCAAAGGTGGACAGGTGTTAACCCCAACCTATTATTCTATCATCTTTATAAGTTAGTCGGTGGAATATGCATTTTCCGTCACTAGTAGACCTCTCATACGAATGGGGAAAAGTGATCACTTAATCAGGGACACTGCATAACACCCTCAGGGACACATTTTGATGTTTGGTGCTATTAACCTGACACACTGACAGTGCCAGAGCATATGTATACATACACATTACTGCCTGAGATACCTGCTGTTTATGACTGTTACATGTTGTCATTATTCATTACGTGTATTTCACAACCTGTCCTAATATCACTAGTTCTAGGGGGGGTTTAGGTGAGACTGTGTTAGATTACAATTCGTAATCACGGACGTCCATGGTAATTGGGGACAGGTCAATGATATGGTCCCTATGTGTTCCCCCAATGATTTACGGACTATCCAGTAGATGTGCTCTTAAGGTTTGTGGGGGTATGGTTATCTGCTATACCCACATCAAAATATTACGTAGATCCACGGGGCGGTCCTAATACATCTCTGCCAGCCAACACCTACACACCTAGGCCAATAATCACATACCCATAGTTCCGCTACCTGACAGTCCTCTACAGTACTCATCCTTACTGTGAGGGCAGGTGGGGTATTAACACACCACTACACACTGCCCACTCTCCCCGTGTCAGGACACATGTCGCAAATTGTGTCAACCCATGTGATACCAGGCTTGCACAACCTACTGTTTCGTGTACAGATACATCCTGGTCGCATCAATCATTACTGGGCTTGCCTAGAAGAACAGAATTTTTTGTGTCCCACAAGGGACATCACTGTCCATGTTTAAAGTGTAGACCTTGTAGATCTCTCCCACTGGTAGTTTGCTGCCAGTAGTCTGGGACGCAGTGGTGCATTTACCTTTATTGCATGTCTGTATGCCTCAGCAGCCTAGCTGGGGGGGGGGGGGTGGGAGGTAGATGTTTGTTTATTGGACCTCCCACCAACTTATGCCCGCTCGGAACATATGTTACCCGTAACTGCTGTAACATAACCTAGGCATATACATGTGCATATTTAATGTAATATATATATATATATATATATATATATATATATATATATATATATATATATATATGTACATTGATATATACAGATATATCTGCATATGTATGCATACATGTATATTCATATCCTTCTGTCTAGATATATATATCGATACATCTATTTGTGTGTGTGTGTATATATATATATATATATATATATATATATATATATATATATATATACACACACATATACATACATACAATATATATATATACATCTGTGTGTCTGTAGACCAATACATTCCATACTCATACGCACTTACACATGCATAATGGTGTTTATACATGCTTCACCAGCATACTATTGCCTTATTCACTGTGACACTGACACTTCACTCCAGTTATCTTGTAATCGATATTTAGCATGTTATACAGCAGACAGATGTCGCAATTTGTTCATGCACAGATTACCGATGGTAATTTGAATGTGATACTGTGAGATTCCACCTGTCCCTCTTCTGCACAGCCTATTAGTCCTGCTACTGTCGATGTTTGTATGTGCACATTCATATTATTTACGTCAACAAATGGAATACGTGTGTTACAGAGAATGTATTGCAACATATTGTTGTCTGCATGTGTGTATGCATATATATCTATTACAAACTAGCTGACGTCCACGGGGGGGTCCATAAGAACCAGCCCAGCCAACACTGGCACAACTGGACCAATAATTGCATACCCATAGTTCCTCCATCCCACCCGTGTTGAATTTACATGCGTAACATCCATTATCCACTTGTTATCACAGCCATAACACACCTTTACACATTGCCCTCTCCAGAGCGTTTGTGGCCCTACACACATTTTGTCCCACCTTGTGTATTCACAGGGTCTCCTGCCATGTATATTTCCACAGACGTGCCTTTCCTTGTGTTATGGGTACAGCCATTTGCGCTTAAAAAGTTTTGGTGGGCCCAGCATGGCCTACATTCCGTCTGTGTGTAAAGTAGACTTAGCAATTCAACGATGATATTCCCATTGGTAAAACCATGCCTGTATTGTGAGTGACTGTGCTCTGCTCACCTCTGTGCAGCTTTTTATGACATACGCCGACAGCACTCTATAATACCATACTTGCTTTTGATTTCCTTCACATCCCTTGTGTAAGTTGTATTGTTACAATGTTCATTGTATATATATATATATATATATATATATATATATATATATATATATATATATATGTGTATATGTGTATATATATATATATATATATATATATATATATATATATATATATATATATATATATATATATATACATGTATCTATACACACATATATATGTGTGTGTGTGTGTGTGTGTGTGTATATATATATATATATATATATATATATATATATATATATATATGTGTGTGTGTGTGTGTGTGTGTGTGTGTGTGTGTATTACATCTGTACATACAAACTTACATTTCCTATGCTGGGAGCTGCTTACACCTGCGCAGGCGCAACTGCCTATTCTTACTGTGCCTTACATATGTTTCCTGCAGCTCATTTGTGCTTACTTGTGCCTTATTCATTATGACAGTACCACTTTGATTGATGGGTTCTTGTTAATAGTCCCATGCGATACATACGTTCACATTGACATATTTAAATGTTGGCTTTACAGAAGAGCGACAATCATTCCACAAGGAAAATTATATCTGCTATAGTCGAACTTGAACCGTTAATGGCTTTTCGTTGGGTGGATGCACTAATCACCACACTATTGGTGTTCTGCTTCATTGATATGTATACCCATGATTCATAGTTACCCGAACACACGCCTCAACACTTCACTGACACAGCAATCATCCATTTACCTGTGGGAAAACCACAGTACTACACACTGATTGTCAGGGTGTTCATGTGGTCATCCAGGTTGCGGCTTGTCCAACTAGGGACTGAGACAGCCCTGTACCAGTTTGAATGTCAGATTTAGTACACGGACAAGGTTACTCCCACTGTTAGCATCCTACCTGTGGTTAGAGATGCATGGAATTTGGCCACGTCTGGCCAGCTATATTCCTTCGCAGTCATTATGACTGCTTTTGCGTTCTGTGTGTGTGTGTGTATATATATATATATATATATATATATATATATATATATATATATATGGTTGCCACCCTTTCAAATGGCCAAAGTGGGGCTTATTTTGTACAAACGTCAGGCTTTGCAGGCAGACACATACCCACAGACATTACAAATGACAAGAAATTACATTTATGCCTAATTGACAGCTTTTTATAAATGACAAGAAATCACATTTATGCCTAATTGACAGCTTCCTATTGTAGCATTTTAGTTACTTATTCAGTTGTGTATGACATTTCGTTGTTTCTGATACAGAATAACTTCTTTATTCAACTATTACATAAATATAGGACATATTTATGTCATTAAAGATGAGGACATCTGCCATCTGACACTAAGTGTAGAGGACACAACTGGCCAATGAGGGACAGTCCCTCGTAAAGTGTGACAGGTGGTTACCCTATGTACAAATGTATATATATATATATATATATATATATATATATATATATATATATATATATATATATATGTGTGTGTGTGTGTGTGTGTATGTGTGTGTGCGTAAGTACGCATGCTTACACATCTATATGATTTCATTACTTTGACCATACTGTTGAATGTCTGTGCTGCCTGCTATGTTTCTGATAACATCAACGTTAGGTATAACTGCCGTGGCTTAGTGGTAAATCACATTGATTGTGACATGTAAGGTCCTGCCGTTGGTCCTGGCCGACACAATATATTGTGTTGCTGGGCGGAACAAGGGCAGTTGGACAAATGGTGAATACAACACTTGTCAGCTGCGTTTTTCTGTTTAACTGCCGATTCACGTCGCTCAAAATCCGTCTACATTATTACTGTCATACGTCACCCCAGTTCACATTTTATTGGCTGTATATCGTTATACAGCATAAAATTAGCAGGATATGCTCGTATACGGATTACACGTCATAAATGGTGTGTGCTGCAATTGAGCCGGCAATGTCTGCTCGATAGTGATAAATCACATTGATTGTGACGTGTAGGGTCCTGCCATTGGTCCTGGCCGACACAATATATTGTGTTGCTGGGCGGAACAAGGGCAGCTGGACAAATGGTGAATACAACACTTGTCAGCTGCATTTTTCTGTTTAACTGCCGACTCACGTCGCTCAAAATCCATCTACATTATTACTGTCATACGTCACCCCAGTTCACATTTTATTGGCTCTATATCGTTATACAGCATAAAATTAGCAGGATATGCTCGTATACGGATTACATGTCATAAATGGTGTGTGCTGCAATCGAACCGGCAATGGCTGCTCAATAGTCAGATGCTCTATCCGCTACACTATTGGTCTTCTGCTTCATTTATATGTATACCCATGGTTCATAGTTACCCGAACACATGACTCAACACTTCACTAACACAGCAGGCATCCATTTTCCTGTTGGGAAAACTGCAGTACTACACATGCGCCATTCAATACTGCTCTGGACCCTTTCCGCATGTTCAGTCACTCAAAGTATATTCAGACCTCCTAAGCCTGTAGTCCTGGTACATACGTGTATTTGATTCTCAGGGTGTTCATGTGGTCATCCGGGTTTAGGCTTGTCTGACTGGGGATCGAGACTGCCCTGTACCTAGTTGAAAGTCATACTTAGCATGAGGACATCGTTCGTTCCACTTTTAGCATCCTACCTGTGGTTGAGGATGCAGAGGTGTGCTCACCTCTGGCCATCCTGATATACAACAGCACTAAATATTACGGATAGTCCCATTGCTGTTTGCCTTCACATTTGTTATGACTGCTATATTGTGATCATGTTCATTCTTCATAACTACATATATATATATATATATATATATATGTGTGTGTGTGTGTGTGTGTGTGTGTGTGTGTATCTTTATATCTCTCTCCATAAATATCGGTCTGTACATACACATGCATATACACCTTCATACGTTTTTACATTCCACATACCGTTTAATCACTGCCACCTACCCGCTTGCATACCCGTGTATGTCTAGGATTGCGACCTTTTCTAATGGACAAAATGGGGCATTTTCAGGACACACATCAGATTTTACAGGCCGACACATACCCACGGTCAGTACAGGGTTTAGAACTTCATTTATTTTCCTAGATGAGAACTTATTCTTGTAGCAGTTTAGTTGCTTATTCTGTTTCTTGTAAAATTTATGTATTTTACATACAGAAATAACTGTTTTATGCAACTGTTACATGAAATATGTTACATAATTATTTCCTACAATCACAGGACATTTGCCATTGTATTATTTTTGGTCAGGACACACCTGCCCAAACAGGGACTGTCCCTCACAAAGTGGGACAGGAGGTTCCCTGCTTACGTCAGCACCTTAATCACCCTATATACAACTGCCACTATGCGAATGTGTAAAGTATATATTCTCGATAATGCATGTGGGGAGCCATGCATCATGGTCAGGTGTTTAATCCCGGGTAGTAGATTCTGCATGACCGGCTGGAGGCTGAGCAGTCTCGTGAACCACTACTGCACATACAACTTGTGTCCAGATGTCTACAGGACTGGACATTGTGTTGTGACACCACGTCTGATGTTTACACAGGATACTTATCCCATGAGGGATGTCCAAAAATTGAACAGACCAATAAACCTCAATATTTTTGGATTTACGAAAATGTGATAGGGTTATACATGCAAGGTATACATAGTTTGCAATCCTGAGACTGCCTAGGGTGAGACTGCCTACTAGATATGAGTACTGGTCACTATGTGTAGATATAGCTGTGCCAAGCTAGCAGCCCAAGTATGGCTGGATTTGGTGGATGTTCAGGAATGAGGAGGTTGTGTGCTCAATTATGCATCCAGGTGTGTTGTGGTTGGATGGCTCAGTTCAGGCCAGACCATTATGTGGGTATGTGCCGGTGATGTTTCTGTACATGTGTTTCGCACATTTTAATTTTTATGTGTTTCTGGGATTGTGTTCTACAGTATGGCCTGTCAGGTCGTATTGCGGATGTGTATGTTTGTTCTTTGTGTTTCTTTCTGATTCACCCACTGCTCCCTCGTACACCTCCAGTTCACCTTTTGTGCATCCAACACAGTCTCCCCTTGGCAAATTATTACATTACCCGACCCCCCCACCCCCCATATTCCACACACTCCATCCATCCCTTCTCTGGTTGATGGCCCATGGCACGGTCAAGGGAACACATTGCATACACTACATATCTCTGGTACCTGTATGGTTGTGAGGACTACCCTAGCATTTTTCACCTTCCACATGCTGTACATCACGCACATAGGTACAAGCAAATACTTATCTTTCATGACATGGAAGGTAGACCCAGCTAATACCCGTTCATCTTTGGCCCATCCTGACAAGGACACCTTGGACTGTGAATGGGCAGATTTTGGGTGAATGCTCTGACCATTGGTAGGGTTGCCACCTTTTTATATGGCCAGGATGGGATATATTTGTGACACACATCAGATTTTACAGGCCAACACATACCCACGGTCAGTACAATGGATAGTACTTTTGTTTTATGCCTAAATGTAAGCTTATTGTTGTAGCAGTTTACCTGCTTCTTCTGTTTCATTTACTTGCTTATTCTGTTTCTTGTAACATGTAGGTATTTTACATATGGAAATAAGTATTGTATGTGATACGGAAATAAGTTTTGTATGTGACTATTATATAAGATTTGGGACATAATTATGTCCAACGATCACAGGACATTTTATATTTATAATGGTTTTGGCATGGACACAACTGCTCAGAGGGGGACTGTCCCTCACAATGTGGGACAGGTGGTAATCCTGACCATTGGGCTAGGTTTAGCTATTGGCGGCGTGCTAACACGATGCATTTCGCTTCCACTTGGTATACCTATCGACACTACAATGGAATACGGGTATGGGGATTTAAATGTCATTTGTTCAAGGGATGGGGACTCAATATTCAGCTACGTGCATTTGTGTTTGCTTCTTATTTTTGTGTTCGCAAAACTGTCTTGCATGCTTTGCATACGTTTCAGTATCCACGGACAATGACAGGTGTGATTACTATTAGAGGTAGGCTGTACTATTCAGCATTTTAGGTTGTACGTAAGCAGCCATGTCCACGCCTGCGTGCGGTGCTTGGACACGCCTCCTGCACTCACGCACGTTTCCTATGCACGTGGATGTGGCGGCAGCGAGCCTTCATTAATATGCATATGGCACTACTGCGCCATCTCTACGCCGCACGGTCGGCGCAAGCCTAATGCCGTCCTTGTGCCGAGCTTCATGAATCCCGGGGTTTTTGTTTTAATGAAAACCCTCAAAAGAACTAAGTGCATTTTCTGAACACCCCCTCACCTTATTAACTTAGAATAAACACACAAAACTATGTACATGTTCATGAAATGGAGTTTAACCCTCCAGATAAGATCAATTTCCCCAAATTGACAGCTACACCCATAGCCGTTACCTAACTTAAGATTCAGGTTACCCATATTAAATATGTTACAGCCTGTGCTCCCACTCTGATCTTTTCTTATCCCTATTCCTCTCATAGATTTGAAAACAGCTTGTGTGATTTTAGAAAACAATTTCTAACCTTAAAAAGTGCAATGGCTATCCCTATCTTTAAATAAAACTAAATTGTACACTATTCTATAAAATGCATTAAAGTATTAAGGCTATGAGGGAAGCTGTTATCTCTTACTCTATTTTTTACTGACCTGCTTGTAGCTTTAAATTTTGCATTTCCCACAACAAAGATTGACCAGAACTCTGAAGATTAATTACATGCACATGCAAATGTCTCATCTCCAAGGAAACATAATAATGAGAGAAAAAACAGCTTTACAACTCTGCAGATGCATGCATGAAGGAATCATTGTCAGTTTCATCCAAAACCAAAAAGTATACACAACTAGCTTCAGCTGCGGACTCATTGACTCCCACTGAACATTTTCTAATAAAAAAGCAAGCTAATAGCCTTGCATATGCAAGAAATGTGTCACTTCTCATGTTTTTTATAATTTTGTCTTATTTTTCAAGCCTACTTGCTTACAACAAAAAACACATTTATAGATTAAGTGAAGAGAATTAATCCAGACACTGACCTTTGCACAAATAAGAACAAAACATCTAAACTCTACATTTAATATAATAAATACACTTTAACACCTGACCACCACCCCAGAAGCCCAAGATCAAAGCATATCAACCTAAACTTGCTTTTGTCTAGCCTTTCCTCTCTTGTTACATTTTAATGTCTACATTTCTTACAACTAAAAAGTACTTGTTTACTTTATTTATCACATACAACAATCAATGGAAAGACTCCCCCTTCACCCCTTACATTTAAAATACCAGGCTACATTCTACACAGCACTGCTTTACTACATAACAGGCAGTTTAAATCATGAAATGTTTATACAATTACTATTAGGAATAAATATTTTATTACTTACAATTACATTTTTTTTATTTTAGTGTCCTTCTAAATATTAATGACATAACGCAGGGTACATCCTTTACAGTCCACCCAAACGTTTAACAAAGTCAACAGAAGTCCAATCTTTCTCAGCCATTTTTCTTGCACAGCCATATTTCACAAATGTAATTGATATTTTATAATTTCACATTTACTCACTAATTTCAGTGTTGCTGATCTTCTTCCTGCTATCTCCATCCTACAACACCAGATTCTGGTTCAAGTCCAAGGTACTCCTTATTCATCAAGACAACTCATGTGCTTTTTCTCTCTCTCTCAAGCATTTTCATTGGGAACACTGGAAAAGATTTCATTGGCAAAGTCTGTATATGAACTTTATCATCAGAAGGATGAGAAGTGCAGTCCCCTTCTGTTTGATGGCTCACTTTTGGTTGGATAAACTTTTATATTTCCTTCTTAGCTTGTTCTACATAAAAAAGTATTTTTGACATTCTAAAATGGATTTGTTGTAATCATTTGTCCACTGTTCAAAAATTAAATCATTCCTAATATTAGCATTACGTTGTTCTACTTCCTGATAAAGACAATTAATATTAACCTCGTTGTACTTAATAATCATATTCTTAAGCTCAAATCCATGTCTATCAAACATCAACACAAAAATCATTAAACATATTGTCATCATAATTCCAAACAAATGGGAATTTAAACACCCATAAGCCCTGTGGAACAATTTTCAACTTCAAACATCTTTTCAAATATTCATTGCCCATTTGTAACAATTTCATTTAAAAAGGTTTATTTTCCAAAATGTTTATATGTCCCTTTAATGAAACTTCCTCAGTAGCCTCTCCTTGTATTTGATTACAAGAGTGAATATTATTGTTATCCACAGTATTAAAAACAAAATCACTTTTAACTAGCTCTTCAAATGAAAGAGAATAATCTCTATCAAAATCTGTCTTTGAGGAGATTTTTATGGTATATGTACTTTAAATCCCACTGACCAATGATTAATTGGACTACTTGAATAACTTCAAATACTCTGTTAAAGGAACTAAACCTTCATCAACAGATACATAAGACACACTGGTGTTATAGATTCATATCCTAATTTATGCCTCACATCTAGAGCAATCCTCCACCATATGTCAAGCAGAATAGCACCCTTGACATCTTCAGGGTAAACCTAGATAATTAGATAAGCAGTCTAATATTCACACACAGTCTATCTTGTCTTTCCCTCCTTGAGGCTAGATGGAGTTTTTAATACATTTTTGGTTAGGCTTCAAATGGTCTATACAGTAACTGCCTGGTACCTATGAATCCAACTGTTCATCCAAGAAAGTGTGCTGTTTTCCTCATACTAATCATAATTTAATTCACAAAAAAATATAGAAGAATTAAAATAATTAGAATATTAACATAATTAGTAGAAAGAGAGAGAGAGAGATGGTTCTATCCCACCTTAGCCCTGATCATTCCTAAATTACTCACCTTTTCTTCTACCTTCAGCTTGCTTCCCTTGTTTGCCTCTTTCCTATTCTCCCACTTACAATCTTTAATGTGGTCAAAATATAGATAAACACGCACATGGACAAAAATGGTTTATAAATTAAAATTCCTATTTTTGTACTCACACATTGTATGATGGTTGGTATAAAGTAATGTTACTGGACATCGATGACCAGAGAGAAATATTTGGTGTAGAACAATGCTGCTGGTCATCAATGACCAGAGGGAAATTATATTTCTCCTCCTATAGCAAAACTGAAGAAAATTTCAAGATATGCACAAAAATTGCCATCTGTCACACACCTGATCTGAGCATCATTGCACATCAGTAAGCAATTCTGTCATAAATAAAAGTAAGGTAAGGAGGTTCTGTTCTCTGCTTCAATGATCCTACATATTAATGATGCCAGGACTCCATTCCAGTGCAGTGAGTGCAGGGTTCTAATTCACTGAGAGTAGGATGTTACTTTACAGTTTGGCTTTCAATCCATTTCACTTAATATCTTTTTATGCCTTTCCTCTGAGAACTTCAGTGGCACATCTTATTATGTTTTGTGACCCTGAAATGTGTCTAATTGACACATTCCCTGTGAAACATTATGTGGCGTGCATAGACAAGCTCCACAAAGGGAATTGCACTGACAAAGTCAGGTGTTTAAATTCTAGTGCATGTATTATTTCAATGCTGTGATGCAATACATTATCAGGAAATGAATCACTCGTACCATCCATAGGTAAAATATGGTTGTTGGTCTTGCACATTTGAACAAAATGTATATATATATATATATATATATATATATATATATATATATATATATATATATATATATATATTGCATTATTTCTGTAATTAGTTAATAATATAACAGAAAATAGCATTTTAGTAGTACTTTGACTTTACCTTCTTCACAGGTTTAGTGCAATTATCACATAATTTATATTGGGACAGACCACTGTTTTCTTGGGGGGAGGTTGAATACTGGAGTATTCGATAATGTTCTGCAGTGCTGTGTTTCCAGTTTTCAAATTATTTATTTATTTTTCTTTGTTTACCAGAAAGTGCTGACTGGGGCTTACTCCATTTTTCTGAGGCTTGGGGATAAAAGCTCCACATATTAAACAAGTAGGGGAAGGGTGGTAGCTGAGGGGGATGAAAGGGTTAAATGGGAAAGTAGGATGATTGGGAGGAACTGAGGTAAGCGTAGGGAGGGTCTTACGGATTTTATGCAAGTGTAATTGGGTAAGGAATAACATTTTGGCATGAACTTATTATTCTCCCTGCATTGGGGATTGTGCAGCTATTTTATGTTTTGGTAGGTGGCAAAGAGGGGCAGGCTTGTCCCTTTTCTGTTCCCCCTCTGGTGTTGGATGCTCATTTCAATGAGTTAGAAAATGAAAATGAGTGGTTGGACGCTACTTGATAAGTAAGCAAGCAGTGGTAAGGACACTGCTTATTTGGTTGGATGTTTAATTAAATAAGTGGGAAATGAAAGTGAGCAGTTGGATGCTGCTTTTAAGTAAAATAAGTTAGTTGGGTAAGGATTCTGCTTATTTGGTTAGGGTAAGCAGGATCACGCTGCCCTAGTTACTGGTTATATGGATGTTTATACTGTGATTAATAAATTGGTCAATGTTACATTTATGGAACTTTAATAAAGATGATCAATTGTCATTTGGTGTGATGTATGTTTATTGAAGAGGACCAGGACAAACTGTTTCTTAAACTAGTAGATAATGTTATAGGGTGATTACTATTTTCCTACAAGTGGAACTCCCTAATGTATAATTTGGACTACAAATCATGTATTTTTAAGTTATCTCTTTAGCTAAGACTATCAATTTTTTAACAATAATATGGGATTACCTGAATTTAGTTCCTCACACATTAAAATATTATGCAGTATACATACTATTCTAACAGATTTAATATAGGAAGGAGAACTGATAAAAATATTTAAATCTAAACACTGTTATTGGAATTGTTTTAAATTAAATCTATTTTGTTCATGTTCCCTAAGCATGCTGAGCTTTAATAGCTTGTCCCTATAGATGGTTTAAATATGTCTATATGTTCATGGAGATTGTCTACTTTTCTATATGAAGCTACTAGATTTTCTTGGCAAAATTAAAGATGTTTTGGAAATATATTGTCCATTCAATTAAGACATACATTAGTTGTTTCCTTAATAAGGTATTTGATTAGACATCCAATTTGTGGAAAAGTTGGAACATAGGCTTCACAGCTACAATTGTTGTGTTAGAATTATTTAGCCTCTTTACTTGTAGTAAAGAACATACTTATTCCTTTTTGTGGAAAAAATGATATATTTATTTAAAAGAAAAAGCTAATTACAAAGTAGCAATCAATGAAGACAGATTTAAATATGTCATTGTCTTTTCCAAATAGACTAAACTGTCTAGATGGGAAAGTAAACAGCAAAGCATTAACCAGGTCATTGTCCTGTTTCATTGATATGTCTGGTATTACAGCTATTTCTATGACATAATGTTGCATATATCTGAACACTTCTAAAATTATTTTAATCAGATTTAACAGATTTTTTTCTGAACACACAATCACAGTCATGCGTGCGTGCACGCACACACACACACACACACACACACACACACACACACACTTGCACAGACACACACATGCATGTCTACATGCACTAGTCTGTCTTCAGAAATTAATACATGATCAGCTGTTGAAGTTTAAAAATTTAAGAATATTAACAATTTATCTCTAGTTCAACCTAAGTTTGCCTTTCCTTTACATTGCAAAGGTTGTTTGAGTTCCACAATTCCTAAAGTTAATAAAGTCTGCACAGTCATTATTTTACTTATTTGTCAAATTCTGATTATAAACTCAATATGTTTCTGTGCAGCACATGAATATATATTATTTTTATTTATATCCTTTTGTTCTAAGTAGAGCAGTGTATTTTTTATCAACCAACCAACCGAGAAAATGAGTAAGAAAAAAGCCATAACATAATTAACTTGAAAAACATTACTCATTCTCTTATCTTTTACTGCTTTTTTAGATAATAAAAGTTTTTTCAATAAACTATGCTGGCATTTTCCTTTCACAGACTTATTAAAACATGCTTTCCAATAAAGTTTGTAAATATTCCTAAGCAAATTTATATGGTCAAAGCATTATTTTAAAATGTGGAACAAGGCAAGGATTGTCACTTTCACCTTATATTTTAATGGAAACCTAGCCTACATAATTAAGTCTTCTTATTAAATAAATATTGCAGTTCACTGAATCTTTATAATGCTATCTTAATACAATACACTAATGACATTTTAATAAGCTTTCCAAATCTTCTTGCCTTCATTTTTTATAAAGTATTTAATAGAACTCACTTCTTCAGCTGTTCTTCAAAGTTTCTAGGACTTAACTGTTCTTTAAAGTGGTATTAACTTCTTAATGGTTGTTGGTCATATAAAAATAATTCTAGGATAGTTAAGATATTATGCCCAACAATGTCTGATGGCTTAAGTAAGCATTTCTTTAATGACAGTTTTGTATCTAGAAAACTCTAGCATTACATGGTCTTCACAAAATCAAAACATTAGCATTATTAAGTTGACACTAGTCTTTAAAATACTTTAGCCTTCAACAATATATCAGATTTATACTTCAGACCAAGTCACCAATATTTATCAAAGAAAGTTAATGAAATATTAGTGACACCTACTGAAACAGCAAATATTTTCTGACAGTCTGTTCAAAAGTAATATATCTCACTCTATTCAGTTTACAAATTTTCAGATTATTTTTGGTGACTTACTCAATGACTCCTGCTCAATAGTTACTTAAAGATTTCATAAATCAATTAGTATCAGCACAATTATCTTTCAAAATATCATTTTAAAATGGGAAACAAGGCAAGGATTATGACTTTTACCTTATATTTTATTTTACATTCCATTTTTACCTTATATATTACTTCACATCCCAGTGAAATTATATTTTAAAGTCACTGATGATGACCCTTTAATATTTACCACAAGCAATATAAGAATATTTAATAATACAATGTGTTTTTCTGCTTAAATTGCTTTAAAATGATTTTGATGGTTTCTTTCTCTCCCAGATTATATGCCAGATTCACACCACTTTTATTTCATATTATAGTAACAATTATTAGGCATGTAGTAATAATATTTTACCATCTTCAACAGTTTACTGGATAAATCAAATTAAAGTGAATGCTTGTCAAAAGTTGATGCTCAATAAATATGGGATGATTTAGTGTAAAAAAAATATTTATGATATAGTTTAAGGCTATCTCTTTAGGATGTTCTACCTTTTGAATGTATTTCTATTAAAATAAAATTAGATCAGCTGTTTTTTACTTAATTTTTTTAAATGTTTTATTTTATCTATTTTTTAATTTTTTTTATATTTTATTTTCCAGCCATGTTGTGCCAGTCACTTCAAAAAAAAAGAAAAAGAAGAAAAATGAACAGATAGGTAAAAAGAGTATCTTATACTGGATTACTGCATAACATATAATCAAAATGTCTCCATCTGGTTTACAGCAAAATCCCTTAGTGATGACCACCAAGTTTTTACAATAAGAAATCAGAGTAAATTTCAAAAGCCATATAGTTACATTCAAGTGTAATGACTAAAATGGCAGTTTCCAAACTGTTAGTAGGGTAATAATGACAACCACTCAATCCTTTCTATGTTAGTAGCCAAATTTTGGTGATGCATTAACTTAAATAAAATGTTGACAATGCTAAATAATGCAGGTGCTAAAAAATACAATACAGTAAACAGAGATAAATCTCTCATGGACTGCAAGTAAATTAAATTTTTTTAAAGTGAGTTCTCCCAGTAAATCAATATCTGAAAACTACCAACCCCTTCTATGTGCAGTCTGACACAGAACTTTAAAAATCACCATAAGGCTCTCATCATATTAAGGCAGTAATTAGAGCTACTTCCTGTGAAAAGAAGATATGTGTATATCAGCTGAGGACTTAAAGAAAGGATAACATTCGCCTCCCATCTAAGCTAAGGAAACTACAACGTCATACATACTGCTGAGGATGATGAAGTTTTATTTCAAAATATAAGTGTTATCTCTCCTCACACGATCAGAAGACAGCCTATATGAGCAAGTTATTTGATCACAACTCTATTTCTGCCTAAACAAGCCAAAGCTCTAACAGTTGTGAAACCCTCAGCTGATGAAAAATGAAATCATCATCTTCTTATACTGACAGACTATAGCCTACGTCCTGAGAGATAGTTTCTTATTCCTTTGTCATTCCTCTAGCAATTGTTATTAGTACTACTACAGAAAGTGTCATTTCCAAGCTTTGCAAAAATAGTTACTGGTGTTTCATGGCAGATAGGTGACACACTTCTTATTCTCTACTATGTTTCAATGTGTGCCTTGTTAACACCTTTTTACTACATGAAAAAAATATAACATGCAGGCTTTTCAAGCTAGAATCATTGTTACTGGTTTCATGATTATCTCTAAATGCATCCAAGATAAAACTCATTACTTTCTGCAGTCATTAATACAAAGCAGTGCACTAAAAAATCCATTTCTTGCTTGTGTGGTTCTTCTGTTCATCAATTCTGGGCTGTTAAATATTCAGGGGTCAGACTTATGAATCCCTATTTACAGATGAACACTCTACTCCTTAAAATGCATTTGAGCTTTGGTGTATCTCTGTGGAGCCAAGTCCTTTCAGTCCCCCTCCATAAGAATCAAACTGGGATTTGAACTAAGACTATCCAAAATGTTATGCAGTATAGTCCTGTTCACCAGTTTCTCCTTAAAGCCTGATAACAATCTTGACTTGTATATAATAATGTTGGCAAATTTACATTTGTGGAGCTCTTCAGAACATACCTGCTTAGTCCTCAATAATGTAAAATGGTTTACTCTTACAACATGCTTGCACTACAGCTACACTTTGCTTTTATAGGTTCATAGGTGATTACTAGGCTATTGGCCCAAGACCCATTTTAAGACTATCCAAGCTTGCTTCAAATTTACCAGAATATTGCAGATGTGTGTCAATACCCCCAATGAATTTTATGAATTTCAATATATTCTCCTGTCTATTAAGGACACAGATTTTCCCATTCATTAGTCCAAGTTACATTTTAATAGCTTTGCTTTATGTCCCATAACTATTTTCAGTATCCTACAGACTGCTAATAGGTGAACTGTGTCTGGCATGGAAGACATCCTCCAACTCATTACTGGTGGATTTACTGCACATCAACAAGCCAAATGGCTTTTGAAATATTCTGTCTAGGGATCTTAACCTCTTTTGCAACATCAACAGGATGGAGGGACTAGTATATCTTGCAGAAGATACCCCTGCTATGGAATAGACACCCCCATCCACATAAAACAAAGTTCACCCCTGTCCATTTTCAAGTTCAACTAAGATCTATGGATGGGAAGCAGAAAATTTACCCAAAGGTTTCCCCTATACTACTAATGGACAGAGACAGCTCCTAAACACTTTATCCCATGCATAGGTCCTCTTACATTATCTATGGTCTAATCACAGTTATTCTCATTAGGTGTAATATATAATTATCCACCATGGAGTGGGTACAACAAATCAATAACTAAATGGGATAAATTATTTCAAGCACAAAAAAGAGAAATTGGCTTGGCTTAAAATGGTCCACAAGAGGAGCTAGCCTACTGCTTACCTATGAACCAACTGATAAATTCATTTCTGTTCCAAAGAAGGGATAATCTATGGGATTTGACCCTCCAATGTGTCTTTTTTATGCTGCAGATGAAGATTAGGTCCTTAGAATGCATATTTATGATGATATTTGTTTTGTAGATAAGCAAATAATCCATCAGTGTGGGATTAGAGGATGCCTTGTAGGCTAGGCATAGATCACTGCATGGTAGTCTGTATGAGATCAAGTACATGGACAGGGTTTGAGATGGTCCAGATTGGACTTGACTTGCTGTTTACACCCTTTCATTTTTCTTTTTTTTTGTGAGTAACCTCTGTTGTCTCTCAAGATGTTTCAAGTGCCTGATCAGGTACATGCTGAATGGTGATGGTGCATTGCATTCAGTGATTAGTCTGATGACAGCTGTGTACAGTGGAACAATCACCTCCTTGGACCAGAATCCCAGGCCAATACTCGCTACTTGTGTAATGTAAAATGATTTTTTCACACAGTAGACACATGATGGTCAAAGGTAATTTTTACATCATTTATGACCCATCCAGGTAACAGTTAAGTAGACCTTTAACTGGCATACTCCTGCAGGAAATTGAAATTTATCATCTAATTAAAATAAAAAGGAAAGAAAGAAGAAAACATTAGCTGCAACAGAATTTATGATACATTTGGAAATGCGTGTTTTATGCCTAACTTAACACACATTAATGCATACACTGTAGTACAAAGCATTTTCATCAGTATTCCAAAGACTGCATCTGATGAAGTCTTTGGAATACTGACAAAAATGCTTTGTATTGCAATGTATGTATTAATGTGTGTTACTGTGTGTTTCTGGCTTTATTAAAACATCTGACTTTTCTAGTGCTGGCTGTTCCTTTCCTGGGTACTTCAGTTTGGTTATTAGGTTTTATATGGTACCTGGAACCTCATTGCTTTGGATTATTTATGCACAATTCAAGAATACCACAGTTTAAGAACAAGTTTCCCAACAGTAAAAAGAATATATTCATAAATAAACTATTCAAGGCAAGAGGCAAGAGTTCATATCTAACTCCAGAATCAGAATAAATACTTTCATTGCAAAGGAGTCATCTAGCTAGTTAGGTTTCTTATTTTTATTTATGGTGTGGCATTGTCTTATCCAGCCTAATAAACTGTTCAAGTACTGCTAAATTCTTTCACTGTACTGACAATCATACATTAAAGAACTGAAGTTATGGATTACCTGTGAAGTGAAAGATTTAGGGTAGAAAATCCAACTCTGGTAATGTCACAGCATGATGGAACAATGAGTCCCCAAACTAAGGAGAAATAGGTGGAAAGGTAAGCATCTGGTCACTACCCACAAGAAAATACTGTTCAGCAGGAAACCAGTACAAACGTTCAGTTAGTGTTGCACAGCAATGGAAGGAACAAGAAACATTGGCAACTCTGATGCAGTAAATGTTGTGGAGTGATACCCCAGTCAGTTCCCATATGAAAGGTTGACAGATGGCACAGGATGCAACTGAAGAGAAAATGTCACAGGAAGATGTTCTGGAACTTTCTGTAGAATTCCCACAGGAAATGGGGAACAAAAAATGTTCCCTTAGTTTAGAGGGGTATGATCTAAGTGAATAATTGCTTGATTTTGTAGAAATGAACAGACATTAAGACAAATGAAAGAAATAGATTACAGAAAGTTAATAAGACCCAAAATTTTAGAAGTTTGATAAAACAAATGAACACAGTAATCAAGACTTATAAAAGAAATCCATGTGATATAAGAGAAGTAAATAGAATATATTATTGTGCAGCTAAATTATTAACAGATAAAGTCTTACCACAAATATACAGAGCAATAAGTGAATAGAAGGGAAGAAATCAAATGCCATCGTCAAAGTATTGACTACAGAAAACTATAATGAAATTAAGACAAGAAGTGTCACTGTTAGAAGAGTATAAAAAATGGAACAGATCAACAACAATATTTAGAAAGGTCAACTTGATAAAAGCAATGTGCAGTATTAGAACAAACCAGGATCAATTGTACACTGTAGCAGAAAATAAACTAAAAATATCAGCACAGGTAGAAAAACTTAGAAGATATGCAGATAAATATAAAGGAAGAGTACATAATAAGCAATACATTGATGACCCAAAAAAGTTTTATACAGAATTGGGAAACAAAGCAAAAGGAATAGAAACATGACCAAAAATGAAGAAACAACAAACACATTTTGGAGAAATATCTATAAAGTCCCTGTGGAACACAGCAAAATGCTGAATGGATAGAAGTAGTAAAAGAAACAGTAATAAATTCAAATGTCCAAGATATTAAATGGGATTAAGTAATGGACAGAAAATTTGAAACTGAATTAATAAAAGCTACAAAATGGTAATCCCCAGGCTCCAATATAGTATCTAACTTCTGCCTAAAATTATTACATCTTTGAATGAAGATTTAGTCCTGAATAAGAACTACTTATATGCGTACTGCAAACTGATGCTAACCTGGTTAACAACAGGAAAAAAGATACTCCTCCTTAAGACTGAACCTGCAAGCTACTCTAAAAACTATTAACCAATAACGTTCCTTCCAATGATGAATAAACTATACACTGGAATTGATGCCAGCAGAGTGTATATTAATTTAGAAGAAAACTCAGTCATGGCAATAGAACAAAAGGGTAACAACAGAACATCATATGGAACAAAGAATCATTTGTTGTTAAATAAAGTCATAATGGAGCATTGTAAAAAGGGGAAGAATCTAAGTATCATGCATAGATTGCAACAAAAGTATTTGACAGCATCCCACATTCTTGGATAAAGGAGTGCTTACAGATGCATAAGATATAACCTATATTACTCAATTACATGACAGTGACCATCTAAGCTATGATAAAGGACAATTTATTATCCCATGGATAAAGTTTCAAAAAGGATATTCCAGGGTGAATCTTTGTCACCACTGCTCTTTTGTCTTGCTTATAACCCATTAAGATGGCTACTTAACAGATTACACTTTGGCTCCCAGAAAAATACAAATTCTAAAGACTTTTCATCTTCATTTTGTGGCTTATTTAAACCTACATAGTTCATCAGATGAGGAGCTGAAAGCACAACTGGAAGTGGTCAAAAGTTTCTCAGATGATGTAAGAATGTAATTTGGTCTTGACAAATGTGCAAAAGCAATATATAAAGCAGGAAAGCTGCAGCACCAAGAAAACAGGTTGGGAAAGGAATGTGATACAAAGGAGATTGAGCAAGAGGGAGTGCATAAATATTTGGGAATTGATGAAGGATCCACAATAAAACATGAACAAATAAATGTGAACAAAACTTAGTAATGAATATTTTAGAATAATAAAATTAATACTGGAAACAGCCCTGACATCCAGGAACAAAGTTCAAGCTTAAACCAATTTGTTTTTCTTGTTCTAAGTTATAGTTTTGGAGTGAATGACTGGTCCCAAAAGGTATTTGATCTTATACTGGGAGGAGATTTTAATTGTACCTTAGAAGCTTCTGAAACCACCAAGAAGTCTTTTTGCATAGCAACTATTTCAAAATCCTTAAAAAGATGGATTGATTCATTTCATTTAATAGACACTTTTAAGGTGTACTCTCCAGTCAAGCTGGTGAATCTGGGTATCCTGAGGCAATGGTACAACTGCCTCATGTACACAGACAGCCCTATCCTCCTACCACAAAACACGAACATATGTGAGAGATGCAATTATACAGCCAAACTGGAGGCTAAGGTATCTCCACCCAAGTCTGGAACAGACAGTCATGAAGAGAAGGTTAACACTTGCAGCACACCTCCAGCCTCACATAGACCTACTAAACCAGCACTGGCAAAAAATACACATAAATACACAAAATCATACTCAGAGGCTCTAAATAAAAACCTGCAAAAGCATCAGAGAGCTCCAAAGCAGACAACCACAAAACCTGCACCTCCTGTCACAAACCAGACAACACATAAAACACAAAATCAATGTGCCGCACAATCACAGCCCTTAAGGTGAAATAACATACCTAACACACTAGTAATAGGTGACTCAACAGTCAGGCACACTGATGCCCCACTCACTAGGCTGGACAAGGAGAAGGTTACTGTTAGCTGCCTGTCGGGAGCCATGTTGGTGTGAATGACCTGAGCTGTACCTCTCTGGACTACATGAAAAGAGACATGGAAGAGCTCTCTGATCATGTAGCCCAAGCGGGTATGACCCTGACTCTGAGTAGCATCCTGCCCTCACCAAGAATGATACCTCAGTATAAAGAAAAAATGATCAATTTCAACAATTGGCTAAGCTTCTGGTGTCATTCAAAGGGGATCCAGTGTGTCAGCCTGGGATGACATGCTTGACAAGCTACGTTGCTTCGCAAGAGACAGCTTGCACCTGTCACCCTTTGGCTTTCTAATACTGGCCAAGGCTCTTGCAGCCCCCATAGTGCCTTTTTTAGGCAAGGCTCAAAATTCAAACCCACCTCCATAAACAGCACAAGTAAAAAAAAATGAGGGTTATGCTATTCAATGCCAGGTGTTTAAATCTCAAAATGCATGTGCTCGAAGCACACCTAAGTATGGAGAATGTCGACATCTGTGCAGTAACTGAAACCTGGTTCAAGGCTCAAGAGAGCACTCCAGCACTACTGGGGTACAACTCATACCACACATTTTGGCCACAGAACATGGACCAAAACACAAAAGGAGGGGGAGTATCCATATTCATCAAGGATACCCACACCTCCAGGTTAGTGGTGCAGCATGACACCTCTGAGATCATCCATGTGCAACTAACATCGAGCAAATCTGCAATGCAAATTGTGACCTGCTAGAGATCACCCTCCATGACCCAGGACAACCACTCCGCCTTTCTGGAGACAATGAAAAACATGAAGGTCCTACTGAACACCCTGATCTTGGGAGATTTCAATTACCCTACCATTAACTGGGAAAACTACTTGAGTACAAACTTCCAGGATCATTGCTTCCTGGAATTTAGCAACTCAAATGCCCTGGATCAGCTGATAAACTCCCCTACCAGATGCCACAACATATTGGACCTGGTCATCACCAACAAGGGTGACAGGTGCTCCGAAACGGAGGTCAACCCATCACTGGTTAGATCAGACCAAAAACCAATCATCCTGGATGTCCACACCCCACCACCTCCCCCAACCAAGGAAACCACAGTGAAAAACTTTTCTAAAGCAAACTTCACCTTACTTAAGGCAGAAGTGGTAAGTTTCACAGCGCCCGCGCTAAAGGATAACACTGCCCAAGATGCAGAATCCTTTACATCTGCACTCTATGAGCACCTACAATGATGCATGGATCGTGCCATCCCTAGCAAAACCAAGACTCACTCCCCTAAGAGAAGGAAACCAGTCTGGTGGACCCCTGCCATAAACAGGTTATACTACAAAAGGAGGAAACTAGTTCAGAAAAAAAGCAAATCCCAAGAAGGAAAGACATCCCTGATCAGTATCAGTAAGAAACTAAGGTCCCTCATAAAATCATCCAAGGCTAACTAAAAAAGAAAAATAGCCAAGGATTTGAAAGATAACCACAAAGCCTTCTTTAGCTATGTCAAGAATCTAAGTGGCAACTCGCTGATATGATCTGAGGTAGTACAAAATAGCACAAAATATACTGAACCTATTGATATTGCCAACATACTGGCAGATAGATTCAGTGCAAACTTCACCTCCATCTCACCTTTAAAAGGGCCCACAACAATACCGGAAAAGTATAGTGTTCTGGAAATCACAGAAGCCCAGGTGAAAACATCCCTTTCAAAAGCCAAAAACACAGCATCAATGGGGTCAGACGGTGTCCCAGGCTGCGTCTTGCATGAACTACAGAACGAACTAACCCCCCACCTAAACACGCTGTTCAACCTTAGCTTCTCCACAGGCTACGTACTCATAGAATGGTGCACAGCAATGGTTATTCTGCTCCACAAAGGAGGGGCCACAACTGACCCTGGAACTATCGCCCCATAAGCCTGACTAGCCTGGTCTGCAAAGCTATGGAGTGCATCATTATGGAACTCATTAACAAAGACATTAGGAACCTCCAAACACTTGACCCAACCCAGTTCGGTTGTTTTAAGGGTAGATCATGCCTATTAAATCTGGTTGACTTCTTTGAGTCAGTTACCAAGGCTATAGATGAGGGAAAAGTGGTTCACACAGCCTATCTTGATCTTGCCAAGGCGTTCGCCACCATTCCTCACTCGGGTATTATAGAAAAACTCACCAGCCTGAACATAAACCCCTACGTCACAAGATGGGTCGCCAACTGGCTTACAGACAGAACTCACACGGTAAGAATAGCGGGCTCCAGGTCTGACTCTAAACCAGTCACAAGTGGTGTCCCACAAGGCTCGGTTCTGGGACCCCTACTGTTTGGCATATATTTCTCAGAAGTACAGGCAAACACAGGAGGACTATGGCTAACCAAGTTCACCGATGACTGCAAACTGGGAGCCATAATTGACTCTCCGGCTGACACGGACATCCTGCAAAAAGGCCTTACTGAGACAGAAACCTGGTGTCAAAGTCATGGCCTCAAGCTAAATGCCAAAAAATGCATAGTCATCCCATTTGGGAAAAACAAAACACCCATGAATTAACACATAGGCGGCAGCCCCCTTAATACAGAAGAGGTAATAAGAGATCTGGGGACCCAGGTAGATAGTAATCTCTCCTTTGACAATCATATTGCCAAAGTAGTTAGGAAATCCTTCTATGTGGCCCATCTAATTACTAAAGGGTTCGCATCTAGAAATAAAGAGGTTATAGTGCCCCTCTACTCGTCACACATCAGACCCATCATAGAGTACAATGCCCCATTTGGGATGTACCTCACAAGACACTTTCAACAGCTTGAAAGACCACAAAAGCACCTCACCAAGAGGATTACTGGCCTCAAACATTTGTCCTATGCAGCCCGACTGAAAAAACTCCGGCTGTACTCAGTGGCATATCGCTTACTCAGAGGTGACCTCTGCCTGACTTACAAAGCCATGCCCAACTCAGAATTGATGGATATGCTCCACCTAAAGGAATCCAAGTCACTGCGAGCCATGCATTCTAGTGAGCTAATCCTCACCACAACTATAAATAGAACATGTTGGAGGGATAGATTCCTGTCACAGAGACTCCCCATGCTTTGGAACAAAATTCCTAACTACATTAGGCAGAGCCTCTCACTAACACTCTTCAAAAGAAGCCTTGATGAGTGGATGGGTAACAGAAAATACACCCCTGAGATCAATTCATTGGCTCTGCTTGACAGAGGCTCAGTTAATTAATCAATGGGGCGGCAAAAGCCGACACACTCTGGCTAGGCTTATAAATGCCCTCGGGCAGATAGCCTAGTACCTACCTATGAACCTTTAAAATAAAAGATGATAAATCTTTATTATTTTACTATAAAGACCATAGATGTGGAACACAAACCAGAATAGATAAATTATTCATAGTTCAAGATTTACAAACAAAAATCCTTAACTTCTCAATAGTTCCATGCCCCTTCTCAGATCATGACTCACTGATAATGAAACTCCAAATAGAGTTTAAACCATTAATCTTCTCAACTAGAATTCCATCATATATCATGAAAATTAAAGAATTCAGACCTTGGATGTTGTCAGAACTACAATTATTTCTTGAAATTAATAATATAACAGAAATCAGTAGAGTTATGGTTTGGGACTCATTAAAAGTGTATTTATTTGGTAAGACCCTTAGCTGGTACAAAAACAAAGTTAGAGAGTGGGAATCTGAATCACTGGACTTGCAAACCAGACTCTTGACAGCAAAATCTAAAAATAAAAAAAACACCAAATTGTCCAGAAGTCAAAAAGGAAATAGAGAAATTAAATAAAAAATATATTGAAATTCTAACACACAAAATGTGTCTAGCCTTGGAAAAATTAAAAGTAATTTCATTAGCCAGCTCCCCCATATATCTACAAAACTTATCTATAAGAATTAAAATACAATACAAATAAAATAACATTAGCAATATATATCATGAAAACAAAGGGAAAAAAGTATCAGATATAGGAGACATCATTGAAGCAGTTTGGTTACATTATATGGAACATTTCAAAAAAAAAAAAAAAAATTAGATACCAACCAAATAAACTTAAGATACAAACCTTATTAATATAAAAAAAAATTCCAGAAAACTTAAAACTAGACCTACAAAAACCTACAGCCTACAAAGAAATTGTTGACAAGATAAAAGAAAGTAAGTCTAACAAAGCTCCAGGGATAGATGGCATAATACGGAAATTTACAAACTCTTCACTTCAACAGTGATCTCCCTTTTTCATAAAACATTGTAGAAGTCCAGTCAGAAGCATAAATACCACCCTCATGGAAATATTCTCTCATAACACCAATTCTAAAAGATAATAAACCATCGGACCTCTGCACCTCATACAGACCTATATCATTACTGAATAATGATTACAACATATTTATGTCAACTCTAGCTAACAGAATGAAAATCCCACTTTTAAAGACAATTAATAATGATCAAACTGGATTTATATATAACAGGCACACACATGATAATATTAAAAGGATACTTACTCTTATGGATTATGTGAATAAAGAAGATAGAGAAACACTTGTAATCGGATTAGACATAGAAAAAGCCTTTGATTCCCTCAATTGGGAATATCTATTTAAAACTTTAGCATTATTTGAATTTCCTCCTTTCTTCATCTTATGACTAAAATAAATATATATTCATAACTTAGCCTACATTAAGTTAGATCCTTTCACCTCAAAAATCTATCCATATAACAAAAGGTACTAAACAAGGATGCCCCTATCTCCTATTCTATTTGCTTTGGCTACAGAAATACTTGCAGAAATAATACGTAATAATCCAAGAATAAAAGGAATAGAAGTCTATGACCAGTACATACCTAAAATAATACTTTTTGCTGATGATATTTTATTAACCCTATCAAACTCCAGAGAGTCATTAGAAGAGCTAGAAGAAGTAATGGAGAAATTCTAAAAGATTTCAGGTCTACACTTTAATAGATCAAAATCAAAATTTCTATTTTTAAATCAGAAAAAAGAACTACAAGTTACAGATAAATCTATCATATGAAAACAAGAACTTATGCTAAATTATTTAGGAATAGTGTTATGCAAAAATCTAAACAAAACAGTATTAATAAATTATAAAAAAACATTGTTGAAACAATAAATATATATATATAGAAAAATGGAACAAAATAATATTACCTTTTGAAGACTGATTGCAATTAATAAAAATGGTCTTATTGCCAAAAATACTATATGTAGCATTAGCAATACAGGTAATTCTTGAAAGATGCATTCTTAAAGGAATAAACATATGTTTAATAACATTTAACTCATCACATTAGACCCTGGAAACAAGGAGGACTGAACTTCCCAAAAATAGACACTTATATAAAAGCATCTGTGCTTAAAAATACAATAGACTGGATAAACCCAAATTATTTTGCCAACTGGAAAGAATTAACAACGGCTATATTAATAAATGAATTTACGCTATTAAAAAATTCTTAATATTAGACAAATCTAACAAACCCTGGTACATACTATGCATTAGTATACAATATAATATAACAAAATCTTGTAAAACATTTCTGATTAATCATTATACTTATATATATATATATATATATATTTTTTTAGTTTTAGAGTTTGTACTGTTAGTTGTTGCTTAGATCTCTGTTGAAACTGTTTTGTCCCAGCCACCCTCCCTATTTTTGGTTTGTAGTTTAAATTTGGTGGCTTTTGCAGTTGCCCGTCCCACTGTAGATTTGATCTGGGACACTCCCCCAGTCCCATCTCTTTACCACATTCTACCTAATAAACTCTTTCTGCACTTGCTTTTAGTCCTTTTTAATTTAATTGCATTTTTTAAACTGTGTTGGCCTAATATTGCTACATACTCGAGTGTGCTAGCTTGCACTGCATGTGAATTGTTTTTACTATTGGTTTTGCTACTTTTCTGTAATAAAAAAAAAAAAAAAACTGTAATCCTGTTTCCTACCTTTCCTGTAACTAGTGTTCCAGATACAGATTTGCTGTATCCAGGACTGTATGTAAGCTTCTGAGCCCCCCAATCCTGTCTGTGTTGGAGGGAAGCCTTCTAGCTTATCAGTGGGAGTGGTAAGCACTAGGTAACCGATCTACCACATAAGGAATGGTTCTGGCCCAGAAATTGTAGTTACTGGCTGTTTGGCAATCTCTTCCATCTCTCTCAACTTTCTGATTTGAAAGCTTGCATTTGCACTTGTTTCTGTCCTGTAACTCATCTAGTGCGGATACAGATTCTTAGTTTTAACACTTAAATTTGCTTATTTATGCTCAGCACTTGTTCAGAACTTGTAAGCACTAAATAAGCTACTAATTACTGTAGCACTCAATCTTCCTCATTACCTAGAGGGAAAACAGTTTTTGAACTTACTTTTCTCACTTGCTTAGGGAAAAACAGATCTTGTACTCACTTTCCTCACTTGTCTAGAGGAAAACAGTTTTTTATTCAGGCATGTCCAAGGGTCAGCTCCCAGTGTTCTCTCATGTCTATCTGATGAATCTGGGCATCTTGAGGCAATGTAGAAATTGTCTCATGTACACAGACAACCCTCTCCTCCTACCACCCAACACTACAGCCTGTGAGAGATGCACTTATTTAGCCAAACTGGAGGTAAAGCTCTCTCCAACCAAGACTGAACTTGACAGTCATGAAGAAAAGGTAAACATTTGCATCACACCACACTCATCACATAGTCTCACTAAATCTACACCACCAAAATCCACACATAGTAACACAAAAACATTTGCGGAGGCTCTCAGTAATAATCTGTCTAAGCAACAGAGACCTCCAAGGCAAAAATGCAAGCAACCTCCATCCCCCAACACAACCCAAATGACACATAGCCCACAGACTCAGTGTGCCGCTCAACCACAGCCAATAAGGCAAAACAACATACCCAACACACCAGTCATAGGTGACTCTATAGTCAGGCACACTGATGTCCCACTCACCAGGCTAAACAAGGAGATGTTTACTGTCAGCTGCATGTCGGGTGCCAGGATCTGCCACATAACCCACGTACTCAGGTCACTCCACAACAAGTACAACTATGACTCTGTCATTGTCCATGTTGGTGTGAATGACCTGAGACATACCTCCCTGGACTACATGAAAAAAGACATGGAAGAGCTCTCCGATCCTGTAGCCCAGGCAGGTATGACCCTAACCCTGAGTAGCATTCTGCCATTGCCCCGAGTGATACCGCAGTACAATGACAAAATGATTGACTTCAACAATTGGCTAAGATTTTGGTGTCATTCTAACGGGATCCAGTATCTGCCTGCTTGGGATGACATGGTCGACAGACCACGATGCTTTGCCACAGATGGCCAGCACCTGTCACCCCTGGGATTCCGGATACTGGCTAATGCTCTTGCTGCCCCTATAGTGCCTTTTTTAGGCAAGGTTCAAATAACAAATTCACCACCATAACAGGAACAGGCAAGCAAAAACTGAGGGTAATGCTACTCAATGCTAGAAGTCTAAATCTCAAAATGCACTCACTCGAGGCACTCCTTAAAATGGAGAACATCGATATCTGTGCAGTGACTGAGACCTGGTTCAAGGCTCCAGAGAGCACCCCTGCACTACCAGGCTATAACTCACATCACACTTTTCGGCCATGTAAACTAGACTGAAACACCAAAGGCGGAGGTGTGTCCATATTCATTAAGGATATCCACACCTCCAGGCTAGTTGCTCAGCATAATGCATTTGAGGTTATCCAAGTGCAACTAACTCTGGGCAAAACTGCAATCCAAATTGTAGCTTGCTACAGATCCCCCACCATGCCCCAGGATTCCCATTCCTCTTTTCTTGATGTACTGGAAAATATTAGGTTCTACCAAACACCTTAATAATGGGCAACTTCAACTACCCCACCATTAACTGGGAAAGCTACTCGTGTACCAACTCCTTAGCTCAACGCTTTCTGGAATTCATAAACTCCAATGCCCTGGATCAACTTATCCACACCTCCACCAGGGGAAACAATATCCTAGACCTAGTCATTACCAACATGAGTGACCAGTGTTCCACAACTGAAGTCAACTCCTCGTTGGTACTATCCGACCATAAGCTAGTAACCCTTGATATCCACATCCTGCCCACACCCCCCATTAAGGAAACCATGGTAAAAAATTTCTCCAAAGCCAACTTCATGCTTCTTGAGACAGAAGTTGTGAACTTCATGACACCCATGCAGATGGACAATACAGTTACAACTGCTGAATCCTACACAAATGCACTCTTTAAGCACTTACATGAGTGCATGGATCATGCTATCCCAAACAGAACCAAGACGTTATCCTCCAAAAAAAGGAAGCCAATCTGGTGGTCCCCTGCCATAAACAAACTGTACAACAATAGGAAGAAACTGTTGCAAAAGAGAGTAAAATCCCATGAGTGGAGGAGCTCCCTGGTCAGTCTCAGTAAGAAGCTGAGATCCCTTATAAGATCCTCCAAAGCTAGCTACGAAAACAAAATCGCCACTAATTCTAAGGACAGCCACAAAACATTCTATAGCTATATCAAGAATCTCGATGGAAACACCCAGATCTGCTGTGAGTTACAGCACAAAGGCAGGAAAATTACAGAACCAACTGATATTGACAACATCCTGGCAGACAGGTTCAGTGCTAACTTTACCACGCTCATCCCCCCAAACAGCCCATATCTATACAAGAAGAATGCAGAGTCCCTGTAATCACAACTACGCAGGTAAAAGCTGCACTCTCTAAAGCCAAAAACACAGCATCCATAGGACCGGACAACATCCCAGGCTGCGTTTTACATGAACTTCAGAACGAACTGGCTCCCCACTTAAGCACCATGTTCAATAAAAGCCTCAAATCAGGCTTTGTGGCCACTAAATGGCACACAGCAACAGTTATCCCACTCCACAAAGGAGGAGCCGCCACTAATCCTGGGTACTATTGACCTATTAGCCTGATGAGCCTGGCCTGCAAGGCCATGGAACGTATTATCATGGAACTCATAAACAATGACATTGGTAACCTCCAAACTCTGGATCCTACCCAGTTCGGGTTTGTGAAAGGCAGATCATGCCTCCTGAACCTGATCAAATTCTTTGAGGCAGTCACCAAAGCTGTAGATGAGGGTAAAGTGGTTCGCATAGCCTATCTTGACCTCGCCAAGGCTTTCAACACCATCCCCCATTCTGGAATTATAGCTAAACTCACTAAACTAGGTATAAATCCCTATGTCACAAGATGGATTGCCAACTGGCTCACTGACGGAACCCACACTGTAAAAGTTGCAGACTCCAAATCTGACCTAAAAGCAGTGACAAGTGGAGTATCACATGGTTCCGTCCTGGAACCTCTCCTGTTCGGTATCTACTTCTCTGAAGTACAGGCTAACACAGAAGGCCTCTGGCTAGCAAAGTTTGCAGATGACTGCAAACTAGGAGCCATATTCAAGTCCCCAAATTATGTGGACATCCTACAGAAGAGCCTCGCTGAGACAGATGCCTGGTGTCAGAGCCATGGCCTCAAGCTCAATGCCAAAAAGTGCAGTGTCATTCCCGTTGTTAAAAACTCTGTACCCATGAACTACCACATAGGCAGCAATCTACTTAACACCGAATGTGTGATAAGAGACCTTGGGACCCAGGTGGACAGTAGTCTCTCCTTTGATAGTCACATTGCCACAGTAGTCAGTAAGTCCTTCTACATGGCACACCTCATCATAAAAGGGTTCTCATCCAGGAAAAAAGAGGTCATTGTTCCCCTCTACTCGACACTCATTAGACCCATTATAGAGTACAATGCCAATTTTGGAATGTACCTCACAAGACATCTACAGCAGCTAGAAAGGCCACAGAAGTACCTCACAAAAGAGGATTACTGGCCTCAGACAAATGCCCTACACCGACTGTCGCAAAAAACTCCAGCTTTACTCCAAAGCATATCGCCTACTCCGAGGTGATCTCTGCATAACATATAAAGCTATGTCAAACCTAGAGCTGTTGGACATGCTACACCTAAAGAAATCACAATCCCTCCAAGCTACATGCTCTAGGGACCTAAACCTTGTCACCACAATAAGCAGGACATGCTGGAGGGATAGATTCCTGTCCCAGAGACTTCCCATACTCTGGAACAGGCTACCCATCAATGTCATGCAAAGTTCTTCATTAGTACTCTTCAAGAAAAATCTTGATGAGTGGATGGTAAATACGAAATACACCCCAGGGATCACTTCTGTGTCTCTGCTCAACAGTGGCACAGGAAAATAACTTTCTTTAGTGGTGTAAGCCAGGGAACCTTGTTGGCTAGGCTTACATAGGCCCTTGGGCCGATAGCCTAGTACCTACCTATGAACCTGTATCAATTCCTTTAGGAAACTTATCAGTACAAACATAGATCTAAAACTTTGGTTTGACCTTTTAGCCCCGTTTACCATCACTAAGAACTTTCCTCACAAAATATATAGGGAAACAATAACCTCCTGGGAACAAAATGGATTCTTATGCTGGTTTCAATGTGTAAAAAAAATTAATATTTAAGATATACATATGATAAAAACTACTTACAATATTCCAACACAAGACTGGTTAACCTTACAATGCATTCTAGTGTACACTCAAGATTTATCCAGATTAATTAATAATTTCTCATTTAAAGATATTATAAATCTAATAAGTTATCTATATTTATTTATATATAATAGTTGTGAAAATAAAAATTCCATTTCAAATCTATGCAAAGAGTTAATAACATATAAAACAATTCCCAAACCATCATACTGGCAGTTCTTAACAAAAGGTCAGTCATTGCAGTTAACAGAAGAAATTAAAAGTAACATCTTACTATCAGTTAATTACAACTCTAACACACAGTACTGGAAAATATTTAACTGGAAATACTTACATAGAGCATTTTAACAGCAGAAAGAATTAAGAAGATCAGTTCTACTACAAATGTTTTTTGTTGGAGGTGTGAACAGCCAAATAAAGCAGACTGGATTCATATTTTTTATGAATGTAATAAAACTAAATCATATTGGAATGGAATTAATCATTTTTACAAGCTTTATTTAATGAATCCTTTACCTTAACTAAAGCATTGATTATACTAAATGTAAATGAAGGTCCCTACCTGAATAAGACAAATATGTATTTGTTATGGACAATACTTGCTATATCTAGGAAATGCATAACCAGAAGGTGGAATTCAAATACACCACCGACCTTGGAAGAATTCTACACTTTACTGAGGACAACTGCATTGATGGAAATAAAAATCAAAGAACTACGAATCTATCCCAGGCCATTGGTAAATAATCCTTGGAAGAGAGTTATATCTTTGTTGGACACTCTGCAATAATCAATATTGTATCTCTGATAACTGATCTATTAATTCTATATTTACTAACATGCAGTGTATATAGCTGAAAGTCAGGCTAATGTAAATATTGTATATAGTTGTTTAAAATTATATTTAAAAATATTATGTAAATGTTATTTTTAATTGAAAATAAAATTATTTGAGTAAAAAAAAGGATATGACATAGGAATGGTTAAGAAGAGGTGAATTTAAACCAAAAGATGAAAGGTTAATATTGATAGACCAGTATAGTTTACGAAGTCCCTTGAACATGTGGTAGAAACAGGCAAATGCAGGTTCTGTAAAGTATAACTAGAAACAGCTGCACATCTTGTTTCTGGGTGTGATACACTAACAGCAGAGGGCCTATGTACTGAAGGGCATAATAATGTGGCAAGTGTGTTGCATTCGGGATTGTAAAAGATTACAATAGAATTTACAGTCATATTTAGCTATGCTACCAATAGATGTAACACTGTATGAATTGCAGGAGGAGTCATTTCTAGGCACATTGCAGGTGGCTAACATCAAAAACTGAAACGATACTAATTTCATGAACTTTAATTGTACTTTGACTTAGGAATGGGGTCCATCCTTGTAATCGTATTAGAAACCCAAAAGACTTGGAGAAATTAAACCTATAAACGTGTTTGTTTAGTTTACACATACTTTTAACCAGTTTAACATTCTACATTATTCTTCCATAGTATAACATTGTTTTCTTTTTTTTATTAGGCACTTCAGCTCCCTTTCCCACTTCCTCTCATTTTGTTCCTCTCCTATGAATTACCTAATTCTGTTACTAATTTATGGATTTATAAGTCTAAGCCATAAGTGTCTGTTATCACCATCTGCCCTCTTTCCACAGTCATTAAAGACTCATAGAAAAATTTCCATAGCAATGAAATACACATATATAATTCATTACCTTACTGTTCAGCTTATGTATTATATTATATTATATTATATTATATTATATTATATTATATTATATTATATTATATTAATATGAGTGTACTGTTACTGAGAAAATTTTCTTCCCATCTGTCCTTTGCAAGTGAGCATTGGCCTAGTCAGACAATATGGCAATTGGAAAATAAATAAATAAACATCTAAATAACTAAATAAACAAAGCATTCACACATTTCTTCTTTACATCACATGGCATGTGTCCTTTCATTTGTCCAACCCATTTATTAGAAAGACTAATAGCGTGCTACCCAGCATGTTGACTCAGCAGTTAGTACTGTTTGTTTCATACCTCTATGTTTCAGTTCTGACAGGTTGCTGTCTGTTTGGATTTGTATGCTGTTTGTGAATGCCTGGCTTTTATCTAGGTATTCCAGTCCCCCCCCCCCAAAAAAAAAACACATTTGATTGGATTGGCTACTCTGAAAAGTCTATGTAGATATTTAGCCTTAACTTTTCCCTGGGTCATGCCTGAAGAAGATTCATGTTAACCAGTTTACTGACTCTATTTAAAAGGAGTAAATTAAATTAAAATGAAGGTAATTCAAAATTGATTAATTCTTGAGAAAAGTACAATCTGGGAGATGAAGCAGAACAGAAGTGGCTTAACCAAGCAGACAGAAGAGTGCTGGCAAGGTACAAAATGTTACACATATCTTTCATACCAAACACACTGTTTTAAAAAAAATTATTATAACTAACAACACTGCAAACCACTTTTGTTCTTAAACTATTTATGGATGGTGCAGTGGTAGCATTGTCATCTCACAGCAAGAGGTTCTTTGGTTCGATTCTTGGCTGGAGTGCCTTCTCTGCAGAGGCTGCATGTCCTCCCTGCATTTATATGGATTTCCTCAGGATGCTCTGGTTTCCTCCCACGTTTCAAAGACACACATCTAGAGCTTTTCTCTCCAGGCGTCCATTGAAAATGGCTTTGTGCCAAGTCAGACGTTCCTGATAAACAAATGTTAAATAAAATGAATAAATAACATTTATTTCATATTCTACTTTTAAAGCCCTTACCTATCAACTGCAATGGCGACCAGTGTAAACACTGAAGCAGAGACAGATATTCCTTGAACCATGCCACTCATCTTACAGACCGTGTTTCCAAATGGCCATCCTGTAAGACAAAATAGAAGAATAGGATTAAGTGTGACAGTGGAAAAGTGTAATGCATGTATCATCATGGCTAAATATTACCCAGATCATTTACTGTTTTGCAATCACAGGTATAAGATCGTGCATGAAATTTCTATGCAGTTCTAACATACATGTTACATACAGTAAACCAGTCATAAGTAAGTGCTTGTCTCTGAAGAAGAAACTCTTGGTCATTACTCTTTGTGATTATCTGGGCAGTATCACCATGATTTATCATGTGAACTACAACAAAGCTGTGCCAAAGGTGAAGTCATGCATAACTAACACAAGGGCAACTTTAATGCAGCTCAGTGTGTTTGCTGTTATAAAAAAAAGTGTGTGTATATATATATATATATATATATATATATATATATATATATATATATATATATATATATATATATATACATATATAATTTGACCAAAGTGTGGCAGAACAAAATAACTGATGTATGATTGGCTGTCTTACTTTTTTAAAAAAAATATGCAGCACTGATGTGACTCGATAACTCTAACTGTGTGGCATTATCTTGTATTGTGCATGTGCCTAAATATTCCACTAATAGGTACAATTTGATTTTAGTTTACCATTTCTTTTTTTCCACAAGCACCCCATAGTCCTACAATGTAACATTTTATCTTTTTTCTTCTGTCATATATTTTTCTTTATATACCTTTAGAATAGAATTATTTTAAGTTACCATCCTGTGTGAGAATGCCTAGAGGTGGTCTCAGACTATTTCTTTTCAAATAACTAAGAATTTCCTAAACAGACGCTAACAGTTTTTCTTGTCTGTTCTGCAGAACATGGATAAACAAGTTATTTTTCTAAATAGACTTTTTTCCCTATTAGACCTCCTCTGCCTATCATTCACAGCATCAACCAGATATGTCAAGTTTCTTGTCATAAATGCCTGACATGCCCACTCATCTGTGGCTAACTTATATGGTGTTCTAGGAAATGTGTTCTCTATATTGAGCTATGGTTTCTGTACTAAATATCTGAGTAACCTGCATTCCCAGATACTCACAATAGTATTTATGGACCTTTGAAGGACAAAAGGAAAGTAGGCCGGTAAATAACACACTATGTGTGGGTTTCTTTTGCCACCCACTGGCATGTAATGTGTGGTATGATGTAAGTCACTGAAACAGATTCCTGAAAAGAGTAATGTAAGTTTTCATACAGACTAAACACAGCGTGTACTGAGGTGACTCAGTAGGACAAAAATGTGGAAGAAACAATTAAATTATACTTTATTTATGAGTAGTGAAGTATGTTTCAGTTTATGAGGACAAATACACTGATGAGGAAAAGTTATGTGTTGTGAAGTCTCTTCAGATAGACTTCAAGAATTTATTATATCAGCTACACCGCAAAACAGAAAAAGAAGAGGTTACTTGTCAAAAGGGTTTACAAACTCTTTGATACAGACTTGCTTTTGCTTTTGAGTTATTGCTTCTTGAAATACAAATCATTGTTTTCAGTCTTCAACTTCTTTAACTTGCAAGTTCTGCCATTATCCTGATTTTTAACCTCCATCACAGGGGTATGTACTATAATATTTTTTTTTCATACGGATGAAGAAGAAAGTACAAAAAGCAGAGTCCTTGTTTGCTTGGCATGCTAAATACAAACCTCTCCTAAATAATCTATTGCACCATGTACAAAATGAATGTTTTAAATCTTTTATCAAGTGGCATTGTCTTAGTATTAGAATTTTCAACATGTAATACCTCAGACTTTTCTCTAATTATTTGATATCTGTAATGGACCGAATATAAAAGGTTACACTTCATCGGGAGTAAACTGGATGAAGTTTCAACTTGCAATGCCAGTTTGTCCAGGATCATCTCATTGGTTGTTGTTTGATATAAAAATTACTAATGGTGCAGTTTTCAATTCTGCTAAAGCAATAATTCTATGTAAGTGAGTTTTCTTTTTTTCTCCACAGTTAGCAAAAATAGGCTTAATATAATTTAGTCAGGAGATGTATGAGGCTTTAGGGCAGCTTTTCCAAATGCAGAAAAAAAAGAAAACACTTTTCTGAGCAGCTCAAAGAATTGAACTTTCAGCCAGTATGTTTTATCGGGTTACCATTTCAATTATTTGAAAAGTTAAGAACTTGAAGATAAATGGAAATCTTTCATAATTAGTCCACTACTTTTGTGTCTCTGGTGCTAAGATAATTCAGCATAAGTCTAATTATTTTGAAAAATTTTCTGACAATTTCTAAAACAATAGGGTCTAATGAAAGTACTCTGTTACATACATTTTCTAAGCCTCGGTACACATTTTTTTTATTTATTCTTCAACATGCAGTAAATGCATTTTATAAGATTAATCTTTATGCTTTCAAGTTGCTGACAGTTGAAAGCACTATTCACGCACCCCTACTATAATACATTTGTCTGTAAAATGAGTCTGTTTGGGCTTACTGCCATTAACAAATTTAATCAGTAAAATAGTAATCATAAATTGGAGTTCTGTAATGCATGGACTGTGAAGGAAGGAACTAAGCCTGGAGGTGGGTTACACTTATCAAAAATTTTCCTTGTGACTAGTAAGTATTAAAGTAGACAACATCATGATAATTAAAGCATCTGTCAGAAGATTAATACCCTGTCTAGTCTACCCAAGTGTTACAGCATTATACAAAACTCCCATATTTCTATTAATCCACACTCATTGCATATTTTGCTGTCTCATACTTTTTACATTGTGTTTTATAATTCCAGTTTCATTTGTTGTACTTAGATTTCTAATTATTGTACTTTATATTTGTAATCCAGTTTTTTTTTCCTCCCAGGATAAACCTGTATGCAGTCCAAAAAAACCCAGTGTTGTATCTAGTTGCCAAATTAAACAATTAAAATAAAAATAAAGGCAACAGCCCCACCCCATCCCTCTGGAAGTCTCAAGCTATGTTAGAGATCTCACCAGTCTCAGCACACTAATCAAATGATTTCATCTATGAACCACTCTCTTTGAAAACAAAGTACCTGTCCATATCAATGTTAAATAAAGTTATTTTTATCTGCTGATTATAGCTTTAAAATTCTGTGCTAACCTTTTTCCTAGAGTAATGACATCTTATTTCTCATTTAGTGTCTTAGTCAGTCTTACCATATCAAGTCTTTTGTTTATCTAAAGTACCTTAGGCTCTTCTCAGATAGCATTTTGTCTGATTTCGTAGCATTCTACATACCTTCCCCTTTGGCCTTTCCAGCCTTGTGGTTGTATACCTTCCCCTGTGCCTTTTCCAGGATACTGATCTACCTTCCATATAGCTTACCATGTGGCCAACATCTGTTGCTATCTTTTCACACTGAGCCTGATGGTTTAGAGCTTACATTATAATAATTGATGTGACTTTGTTGTTTTAGAGTTTTTTTTAAGCCTGACCTTAAAATTGTGCATGTTTTCTGGACTATTATTTTCCACAAATTTGGACATGTTTAACTGAAGCTGACACTTTTTATACCATAGTTTGAATTTCTGTAGACCTTTTTTCAGAACTGACCTGCACCTATCTGACATTCAGACTCAACCATAGTTGTTCTTCTTCAAAAAAATTTTGCAAGCCTTATATAATGTTAGAAGTAATACATTTAAATGATTGTGCCAGGAATGCCAGTGTAGAACATTACTAATCACTTTCTGACCCTTTGAGATGGTTATTCTGTGTTTTGACTTATTTAACCAATTCTCCACACATACCCTATATATATATATATATATATATATATATATATATATATATATATATATATATGTATATATATATATATATATACAGAGAGAGAGAGCAATGCAAAACTCTGACAAGAGGCACTAGCTCCAGCGTTAATAACCACTGTAAAAGATATAAATCCTAGAACAATGTGTGGAGTAGCCACAGCATTAATGAGCCTGTAGATGCAACAGACTGCATTTACCACTGGTAGTCATGGTGTTGCATATTGTCACTCTTGAAGGTGCTGCCCAATCTGTGCCTATCACATCATGCCATTCACAGCCCTGAAATTGTGGACTGCTACTGTGTGGATAGTGTAATCATACAAGATCTAAACTAGGTGTGTTACCCTCACTTGCAGGCCCATGAGATCTGCAGAGTGCTCATCCCTGTGGATATCAAAGTATGTATGGATGTATGTTAATAACAGATACAGGGACCTTTCAGCAACTAGTGGGAGCCATGATGGTGGTATCTTAGGCATCTGCTTTAAGTATGCAGTATCAGTTCCTCAATGCCATAATACAGCATATGGGGGAGTGTACATGACATTCTTGTTCCACAGAGCAGAGACTGCCAACATCATGCAATCTTTTTATGACATATCCCATTACTCTGATTTACTGGGGACACAAACTGTACCCAGATTGAAATAGAAGCCCCAACTTTAACTGAAAAGGTTACCACTCCATCAATTATCTGGTGGTCTATAATGCACAGGGTATAATTTACAATTTGTCTGCAGGCTATCCAAGCAGTACCCACATCTCTGACATATAGCATATGTGTGACCTATATCAGTAGTTCATATGGAGTTATTTGTTTTTCACCAGTGAGTCTTACTGGTGATGCTGGATATGCCCTGGAGCCATGGTTCATGACAACGACCAGAAGTTCACAGACTATGGCAGACAATACTTGCATCTATGTCCTGCCACAAATCAGAGTGTACAGCTTTGCTGCCTGAATGTATCTGATAGTGCCTGTAGAACAACCCTTGCACATGTAAGATGTTTTCGATATGTGCTATGTTACATAAAATGGTTTTGAGAAAACAGTTTTAGCAAAGACTACACATTCAGGAGAAAGAAGTTCTACCACCACTGGAAGTGCAGGAGGAGTCCAATGAAAAGACTGTGGAGGAGCTGGTAACAGAGCAAGACTATGCCAGACAAAGCAGGGCACAGTATACCATGGCACAGGGGGCCATAACTATGTACCAGCATTAAGTATTATACAATATATTAAAAGTGAAGCATGCAAACTTACATCCAGGCTGTGCTTGTTTGTATATAGACTGGCCACACTGTGCATCAAGCATAGGCTACCCAAGTAACATAGTACAGATGGCAAGGCACAGCTATCATTATCTGGTCAAGTGGGAAGAGATACAATATCAAGTGACATCCACAGGAAAATGTTAGTGGTGATATGAGTAAAAATAACTTGGTGTAGTGTGTCAGATAAGGGGGAGATGGAGCCTAGGATGAACTGGAAAGGGACGAAGCACTGTTACCTTTGGTGTGTGTGTGTGTGTGTGTGTGTGTGTGTGTGTGTGTGTGTGTGTGTGTGTGTGTGTGTGTGTGTGTGTGTGGGCACTGTAGAAGTATATGTCTGACTGCTGGAACACAAGTCTCAGTAGATGTTGTATCGTGGGAGTGAGCTCCCACAGACAGGTTCAGCGTATCCACAGGAGATGTGTGTGCTGTACATGAACACACCCATCCATGGAAGTGCCCTCACTTGGGAGGGCCACAAGCACTATCTACCTCTGCCTAGAGGAAGGACTGCTGCAAGAACTAAAGTGATGGTCCACATCTTTCTTGACTCACCCCCACAATGGATGTAGGGTGGAAGTGGTGATCCTTTGTTAGCCTGACTGTGTTCTCCCCCTTCTACTAGCACTGCAGGTAAAGGTGGACTAGCCTTAGGAAGTGTGTCTGGCACACTGCCTGTGTGCACAGGGAGACCTGTGTTGTGCAGTTTGCCTGGCGAACATGTCCAGGGGGTTACACATATGGGACATGTAGTCGTTCAGGTCATTTTGCACACCATGTAAAATTCATACCGTCTCAGCAAGGACTGATATGTTGTTAGTCTGTTCCTCTTTAATGACCATGGACATTCACTGGATCATGGACTTAGAGCTAGCTCAGGCAGAGTCCTGGTGGCCATAATGTCTATGACCACTGGCACAATGACCATCCCTGTCTTTCCCATGCTCAGTGGACCTGGTAGCAATGTAGGGGTACTACACTGCAGAGGGAGACATCCCTTCATGGGTAGACCTGTCCTTCAGTGTCTTCTCACATTTCTGGGATGGGTTCCACAGGCACAGAGGTCATATCCATTGACTGGGGTGGAGATATGGACTTCAAATTGCCTGTGATGCTGTGACCCCTAGCCATACCATATTTGACTGCCATCAATGCCAGAGTCTGAATCATCACCTGCATAAGGAAGTGATATATCACAGTAGAGGAGCCTGATAAAATGTCACCTGTAAAAATGTCAAAGGAAAATAGCCATAATAAATAAGCCCTTATCACCACTGATTTAATCTCAGTTAATAAATGACAACTCCCAAATGAAAACTAATATTTTCTTTTCATACTTCTATGACACTAACAATGTCTAAGAATAAGGCTTTCTCCGTATTTGACTGAATGTGTGTGTAATTTGACCTTAATTACCATGTTAGAGATTCCCCTAGCTGAAAAGAAAAAATCTTTTAAGGGAAAACACAATTTTTATCTGTCAAACTCCTCTTGTTAGTCCAGTGACAGTGAGGCCAGCAAAGAATGCTTCTATCCCTTTCCCTCTTATGACAGCTTTACCTTCCCCAGTTTCCATTCTTAACAAAAAAAAATCTACCCTTCCTCCTCCTTCCCACTCCAAACCTTACCTTTCCTTTCCTGCTTCCTTTGTGCATTCTTTCATCTTAGTCAATGTATGCCAGTAAGACTAGTCAAAATCTTTCATTAAGGATACTTTAAAACATGAGTGCTTCTAAAAATAATTCTTGTATAAATGCCTTATTTAAATATTTGAGAAACAGAATTTTACAAAGTTTATTTTTATAGTTATTGACTCTGTACAGGAAACAATTACTTGTGGGATTTAAATTCATTGCTTGAGAAGAAAGCTTTTCTGGAAAATTAGGTTGACAGCACATTCTCTACCTGTTTTAAATAAAGCAGTGAACATTAAGTGTCCACTGAAGCTCAAATCAACTAAATGTGTTTTGTGTGTGTGTGTGTGTGTGTGTGTGTGTGTGTGTGTGTGTGTGTGTGTGTGTGTAAGATAAGAGGAAGGTTTGACAAATGTATTTATTTATTGATCTTGCATGTGGTACTAATTCTGAACAAGTCTGGGATTAAAGATGAATGCACTAAGCATTAGTATGGCAGTCTATTGCACATTTTATTATCTTTATTGTTTATATGTTAAAATAAATTTTTACCATGTTTATGTAATCTAAAACATGGTCATTGCAGAGAGTTGTGTCCTGTTGCCTAAACAACCACACTTTTATACTGCAGTTACAAAGTACACTTTGAGATATGTATATAGGTCAGTCTGTGAAGTTTAAGTACAATATTTGAGACATAATGGTCCATTTAAGTTGTGGATAAGCATACTCATCTCAGGAGTCAAACTGTCCTATAAAATAATAACCACACTACAGGACTTTATCAAAACAGTTAACATCTAGTCACTTTTATCCTTGAATAAATTAACAGCAATTAAGTACTTAAATAATTAAATTTTCCAATAAAAGTGTTCATGAAGTTTTAAAACATTCAAGTAGTCATTCTAGAAACACAGTATATTAGTTATCATTTTAAATGAAAATTATTATTAATGCATATTAAATAATTATTAACATGAATACAAAACAAACATATGTTGTTCAAAAGCTTTCTATAAAAACTTTCACAGTTCATAGCTTAGTCAGTCTTTCTTTAAGTGTAGGTACAAGGGAAACATGATCATTCAGACCTGGAAGGTGGGTGGAGTTTAACAAAATCTGCCATCTGTACTCACTTTTATATATGTTATTTGACCAGTCCCCCCCCCCCAATATCTTTGTTAATAATTTCCAAGATACCAAAACGAAATCCTTGCTTAACCCCACAAGAGAGTGTATGCTTGTATAATGCATTGTTAGTATTGTGTGTCTCAATAGCATATAAATGTTCATATATTATTTTACATAGGGATCTCTCTTGTTTCCCTACGTAGAACATGTAACAGTCTTGACAAATAACTATATATACTAGCCCACTGATATCACAGTTCTCTTTTTTCAAGTAAATCTTTCTCTGGGGGGTCACCTACCATTAATTCCTTACCTGTGTAAATGTAGGGACAATACTTGCATAAACCACAACTAGCTGAACCTCCTTGGGTGAGTTGTTGGTGGATGGGATGTTCAAACAAAAATTTCAAGTTATGTCCCACCTTAGTTGTAAATAGTGTTTTTTCTCCAAGTTAATATGTTTAAATTGGATGATTATATTTATTACTGTACAATACTGCCACTGATGTAATAAGTAGCTGTGCCCTTTGCTCCTGCTAGCCTTGTTAGACATCCTTATCTTTTCCAGACCACAGCAAATCACACTTACTTTTCAAGTCCTTTCCTTATCCTTTGTTGGTTGTGACAATTGCCTTGTTATTCTTAACCATGTTGGCTCAGATTTCTTGATCCTTACATCCTTTTCAGACCCATAGCCGTTTCACTTAGAGCCTAGTGCTGACCTCCTAAGCCCCTGCACCCTAAGAGGAATTTGAGGACTGTAAGAAGCCTAATTGTCCACCAAGGTCCCTATTAAAAAAAAAAAACTCTACTTTGACTGGGCTGTGACTGTAGAAAGCCCATTGATCCATCAGCTTCCTTATAGAAAAATCCACACTCCACCATGGCTGCTTCTACCACTTACTGTGTAGCCATGCCTACAGCTGAGCTTTTTCAGTGGTGTTAGTCAACTGAGACACTCCATTCAGTGAGACCTACAATTTCTTGATTTGTTTACAATATGATTAAATCCTGGTGACCACAGGTTATTCTTTATTCCCAGCCTTTTAACCAAAAAAAGGAATTGTAGGAGCTACAGCCATAGAATTCACATCAACAGTACTGTCTTGACTGACATCTTCAAGTCATTTTTTATATCTTCAGAACAGCTTAGCCAAAATTAGATAGGACTATAGAACAGAGGAGAAAGACACAAAATGTACTTTCAAAAAGAACCCATTGTAAAATAATAAATTCATGTTAAATCTCAAAAAAATTCAGTACTTCAGGTAGAAGGGCAATACTCAGCATTGCCAATTTAATAATGTATGCTGCAAACATTAGTGTAGTTAGACATTGTGAGTCAAGTTCAATCATGTATCACACATGTTCTTCAATCTTCTTTATATTTAGAAAGAAAACACAGGATTAAACTCATAACATGATCAAGTTAGGTAGTATGAAGTACGTTAAAACAAAAGGTGCACAGATTACTACCACATGTTTAAAGCAAGTGGTGGGATGTCTTACCTTGAGATGATGTTCTTGACCCCAAGACGTTTTAGGGTTTTGTAGTGTACCATTTTCATTTTGTCACTAAAAGTCACTTCAGCAATCTCAATTAAGCCAAGTGACAGTCTGAACACAAACCAATGGCTTTGGAAAAAGTGGAGTGGTCTTTAGTTTAGCAGTCAACTTACAACACACATGCACCACAAAAAAAAAAAGACTTTGGCTGAGTTTAGGAAGCCAGCCAAACTTTGAGTAAAAAAGCAAAAAAAAAAAAAAAAGACACCTTCACCCTGGTCTTGCAGTGCTACTGCTCCTTTTCATGGTTTTGCACTGGTGAAAACTGCATACCTGCTGTACTCCATCTTACTGGTCAACACTACCCCCTTCCCCATACATCCCTATCACTTCCTTTATAGAGATAAATCTCTACCCCTTACCTCATCTCTCCAACAGACACCTACAATTCCCACAAAACTTCCCCTTCTCTACTCAACACTACATTGAATGCCGCATACCTAAGAGGTCTCCGTCATGCAAACACCCAGAACTAATAGTGTAGATACTAACCTAAAACCCTTTACAACTAAAAGGATTAAATAACAGTGATGTTTGTAGGGCTACTTTAATCATATATTCATTTTGTAATGCTTATAAAATAATGAGGATTGGAACTGTTAAATGTGTTTCTTGTGTACATAATGATTTTCAATGCTTAATTTGCAAAGGTGACCATGGCGATCCCACCCCTCATAACCTAGCTCATTAATGCCTTGCTTCACATACAGAGTAGACATGACCATATGATGGATCTGGCATGTCCACTTTGTTAATAATACACAACAATAAAACAAAAAAATTAAAGGATAAAAACCACAAACCAGCGACCCAGTAAAGGACAAAAATGCTTTATTCACTCTCTGACGTCTCGGCTGCAATGCCTTCAAGGAGGATACACATCACATAAAACACCCAGTATAAATACTGCATCCAATTACTCCATACAAATACCAATTAGAAAATCACATTCTCATTAAAGGAGAAATCTCCAGTTGAGTTCAGAATTCCCATTGATATTAAAGTATTAAATTTAAGTAACATTACATTTTTTCAACTTTTTCTAAAATAGTCCCTTGTAAACCCACAGATGAGCCCTGGTGTACTTAATGAAAATGAACTGCCCCAGAATTTCTGTCTTTAAAATTCTCTGTGTCTTGCATATGTTCTAAAAATCTGATTTTAAATGCCCTTTTAGACTGGCCAATGTAGAACGTATCACATGGACATTTGAGGGCATAAATTATACCAACAGTATCACATTTAAAAAAGCCCTTAACTGTAAATCTATGTCCAATAACATTTCCAAAACTATTAAAAATATGTTTACATGCCTTACAGTTACCACAAACATAAGTACCGGGGTTCACCCTAATATTATGTAGACTAGCATGGGGCATAACAAACTTCCCTTTAACTAAAGAAATTTAAACTTTTTCCTACCTTAAAAGAAAATGTTAACCTCTCTGGTAACCATGGCTGGGAATCTCTACTGGACTGCATATACTCACAGTAGTATTTCACCAAACCTATCAAAATCTCACTAAAACAACTGTAAATAGTAACAAAATAAATATCAGTCTGAATTCCATTCAATATGGGGACAGCCCCATTGAAGTTTGAATGACAACCCCTCTCTCTGTTTTGAACCTTAGTAATAGCTCTATAACCCCTACATTCAAACATAGAACAAGTTTTAGAAATTTCATCTTGAAGTTTTATAGAATCATTACATAACCTACTAATCCGTATCATTTCCCCATAGGGTAAAGCTTCAATAGTGTGGGGGGGATGACAGCTGGAGGCTTTCAAATATTGGATACTCCCATCAAACGTCCTATGTACTTTTGTGTGTAGTCCATATGGTCCAGAGATATCCAATTCAACATCTAAAAAAGAGACTATTTTACCTTTTTTATACCATCAAATGTCAAATTAAATCTATTAGACTGTATAATCTCTATAAATTCATCCACCCAATCATCTCCCCCATCACAGGACATCAATAAAAGGAGCATGATACTTGACATATTGACCATAAAATAAGGATCTATAAATATATTCATGTTCAAATAACCCCATACTGAGGTTAGCATATGAGGGAGCAAATGCTGCCCCTATAGTCGTACCCTGTCTTTGTTGGTAAATTCCACCATTAAACTCAAAAAAGTTATTACTCAGACAAAGAGACAACAACTCTACAATATATTCTGTGGCAGGAGATTTACCAAGAAAAAAAACTAACAGCTTCAATACCAAAAACATGAGTAATATTGGTATAAAAGCTCAACATCCAAAGTAATAAAATACAAATTCATGTTGAGCTGTAAATTTTTAATTTTACCAGGAAAATCAAAGACATCGTTGATGTATGCAGGTAACAACATCACCTTCGGTAATAAAAGCTGATGAAATAAACATCCAATATTATAAGAAAAATATTTTCTACCAGATACTATAGGGCATCCAGGTGGGTTAAATACACTTTTGTGTATTTTTGGCAAACAATAAAAACAGGCAATACCAACATCCTAAACATTAAATTTCTTTTTTGCATCATCTTTAGAAATATAACCCAATCTGATACCCTTACCAATCAAATCTAAATATTCATTAATAGCTGACTTCTTCTTCTTTCAGCTTTTCCCGGTTAGGGGTTGCCACAGCGGATCACAAGCAGAAAAAGATACTTTCTGATAAACATTCACATCATTAAAGTGCTCATAACACATATCCAAATACTGGACTAAATCCATAACAAGCTTGTTACCCTTGTCAGAAGGTTTAAAAATAAGGCCCTTATTATTGCTCAAAGCTACTAAAGCAGGCCACTCTTTTTAGTCAAGTTATATGCAATATTATTAGGGATTTTCAAAAATGTTTGACCTTCCTGTTCTACCGAAAAATTTAACTTAAAATTGTAACACTTTCTCATTATTAAAAATAGGGACAAACCTGTTTCTTGCAGAAATCATACTAGTATCAAACAAATAATAAGCATTTGGTATTTCATCTGATACACATGAATAAAAACTGTTTTCACCTGAAACAGTCTATTTCATCTAAATCACTGTCTACAGATACTCTATTTTATTTATTTATTTAACATTTGTTAACCGGTCTAGTCTAACTGGAGACATCTCCATTTTCAGCAGAGGCCCGGGGAGAAAAGCTCCACATGGTACAAACAGTTTATAACATAAAAATGATAAGAACAAAGTTTGATTGGATGAGCAAGTATAGTGCCACAAAATGGGAATTAAATCCTGGTTTAGTAATACATATATTTAGCAGTTTTGGACATATAGTGTATGCATTTTTCCATAATCTTTGCTATTGGTGACAAGAGAGCTATGGGCCTATAATTAGAGTAGTCATTGGAGTTGCCACCTTTATGTAAGGGGATGATGTATGAGATTTTCCAGATATCAGGAATGGTTTCTTCGCTAATAGTTCTGTTTATAAGGATGGATACAGGGTAGGCTATTTTGGTTGCTGCTTTTTGAAGGTATTCGGCAGGAAGTTGGTCGGCAGAGGGGGTACATGGTTTGAGTTTTTGGATGCATTTTTGGATAAAGGAGGTGGAGATAGGTTGTAGTTTAAAGGTAAGGAGATTAGCAGAAGTGGGATCAGGGATGGATGATTTATCTAAGGAAAGATGAGAGGCCAGAGAGTTAATGGTTTCAGTAAAGAAGGAGTTAAAGGTGTTGGCAATTTCTAGGGTTATGTGTTTTTCTGACTCAGAGGGGGAGGGAGTAGTAGTCAGTCCAGGGTGAATAAGTTTATTTAAGGTTGCCCAAAATTGTTGTGGTTTATTAGTATTAATTTGTTGGAGATTACTATAGTAGTTTCCTTTGTCAGAGATTATGGCTTTTTTGGTACAGTTTCTTAATTGTCTAAAGATCAGTTGATCAGAAGGAGATTTGCTCGATCTCCATTTTGTCCAAGATTTGTTTCTGAGTAACATTTTTTGTCTTGTTTCTTTAGTTAGCCAGGGGGCAGGTTTAGTTTTAACTCTGATGGTTTGTTCTGGTGCATGATTGTCAAGGATTGATAAGAATTTGGAATTGAAATATTCAACAGCATCTGCAAGTGGGAGAGTTTTTAGAGGGTTCCAGTTGCAGGCATTTAGTTCAGATAAGAAGAGGATAAGGTTAAAGTGTTTATTATATCATGAGGTCTTAAAGGCTGGGGTGTTAGTGATAGTAGTCTTTTGTCTTATGATATAGGTTAGGTAGTGGTCACTAATGTCATCTGGTAAGGTACCTGCAAGGTAGGATTGTTGTTGTCTGTTAATTAAAATCCAGTCTAGTATACTTTCTTTGTTGTTAGGTTTATTGATCCTAGTAGTGGTGTTAATTATTTGAGAGTAGCCATGCAGATTAATATGGGTGGCGGGGTTATTTGAGTTAATTAAGGACCAATCGAGGTTTAGGTCTCCTAGTATGATAGTTTCTTGAGGGTAATTTGAAGACGTCCAACTAAGGATGTTTTCGATTATAGTAGTGTTATTTCCGGGGGGTAGGTAGATACAAATTATAAAGATTGATTTATTTGGGTTAATTTGCAATTTAGCAAAAAGAAGTTCAGCCTTGGTATCCACTTGAGGTTCATAGGGAACTAAGGATAAGTGTAGTTTAGTCTTAAATAGCAGGGCTACACCCCCACCCTTGTTGGTATTTCGATCCTGTCTCACAATATTGTAACCTGGGGGAATTATTTCATTGTCCTTAGTACAGGGTTTTAGCCAGGTTTCTGTCAGACAGAGAATATCGAAGGAGTGAAGATCAAGAAGAGAATGGAGATGTGTGACTTTGTTGTTAACACTTTGTATGTTCAGGTGTCCTATAAGTAAAGCATTAGATTGAGAGGTAAGGGATGGGAGGGAGGGGCTAGGAATAGTAGGTCTAGCATCAAGAGAGGTAGCTCTGGGCCCAGGGTTGGGATGTATGTCACCATCTATTAGGGTAGAAGGGTTAAACTGGAAATGTGGTAAGAAGGAGGAGTTAGCAAGGTATTTTATTCTTTTTGAAGAGAGGGTATACAGTTTAATATGGGAGAGTCGATGATATTTGGCAGGGAGATAGGAAGGGGTGGATGTAATATTTGAATGAGATAATTTTAATGTAGAAAGATTTGAGGCTGTTTGCCTATGAGGGTAGTAAACGTGGTAAATAAATTCGTCTTCATAAGATGTAAGGAGATAAGGTAGTGAAAGAGCTAGGGAAGAAATAAGTAGAAGTGATAGTTTACCTAGGATATTTTTAGTTGTACTGATCATGTAATGGGGTTTGCTATTTTTGGATGGCATTCCGAGGTGAGGAGCAAGGAACTTTGAGTAGAGGTAGGTATATAAGATTGGTAAAAGAGGAAAGGAAAGTAAAATGCTGGGAGGTAAAAGGCTATAGGATTCGGACAGGGCAGATATACAAGAGAGTAATAAGAGTGGGAGGGCAATGGTAAGGGGAGGTTATGTAAATGAGGGTAGGTAGGTGGGATAGGGTAGAGTAGTAGGGGGTGTGGTTAGTGAAGTATAAGTGTAGGGATACGTGGGGTGGGTGGGATAAGGGGGTAGGGAGGGGAGCAAAGCAGGGCAGAAACAACTACTGGAGAAAGCGTAGCCAATCAGTCCAGAAGGAGAGCTGCAGCACCAAGAAGCTTGGTAAGGTAGGAAATACAGTCTGGGTGAGGAGCTAGAGAATTTGGCGATACAAATGTAGCTGTAAAAGCCCTTTACAAGGCAAAAGCTTAAGATGGAGAGATAGATAAGGTGAGAATGTGAGTATTACCTAACTATCTAAGGTAAGGTGCAGGAGAGAGGAAAAAGAGGCAGGGAAGCTAGAAGTGGATATAGTATAATGTAGGTGAAGGAGGAGAAGAGTAGGGGCTAGTACGAGAAGCAGCAAGGTAACAGATGAGAAATAGAAGAAAAGAGAAATTATTGGACTAAGAAATTATAAGAGGGGGAGACAGCGAGGGCACAAAGCTGAGTTATACTGCCACCTAGTGGGCAGATGGAAGATACTGAAAGTAACCTAGGCAAGGAATGCATAGGTGGGGAAAGAAAAGGTAGAGACAGGGGAAAGGACTATCAGGTGATACTGGGCCGGGAGAGGAGTCTGGCTGCTGGAATACCTGATTCAGAGGCAAAACAAAATTTACAAGCCAATGAACAAGTAATATCTTTCAAGATGTGCCAAAAGTTCAAACAAACTTTGTTAATTATTGTAGTAGCAGGTGAAAATCAGTGGGGCAGTAGAAAAGACAGACGGTCCAACTTGGCCAAAGCCTGAGGTAGTTCAGGTGGTCCTTAGAGGCCAGGTATGTTCAGTAGTGGAAGGCCGTGAGTAGATTGTTTGTTAATTATTGTAGTAGCAGGTGAAAATCAGTGGGGCAGTAGAAAAGACAGACGGTCCAACTTGGCCAAAGCCTGAGGTAGTTCAGGTGGTCCTTAGAGGCCAGGTATGTTCAGTAGTGGAAGGCCGTGAGTAGATTGTTTGTTAATTATTGTAGTAGCAGGTGAAAATCAGTGGGGCAGTAGAAAAGACAGACGGTCCAACTTGGCCAAAGCCTGAGGTAGTTCAGGTGGTCCTTAGAGGCCAGGTATGTTCAGTAGTGGAAGGCCGTGGGTAGATTGAGGTTGAAGATATCCTCTGGGTTCAGGAACATGCAGCATTTGAGTTGCAATTTTCTAACAAACCTGAAAATATCACACTTGAGTTCATGTAAACGTGCTATTACGGTGGGAATAAATTTCAATCCACATTCTAAAACAAACTTTTCACAATCACTGAGTAAATACCCAGACAGGTTCACAATAAGCATGTTCTGTTTATTGTGGTGACAAGATTTAGGTCCTGAGACCATGTAGCTCATAGGGATTGGGATTTCTTTAAGTGGAGCATGTCTAAAAGCTCTGGGTTTGATACAGCCTTGGTGTTAGGCAGAGATCGCCTCTGAGTAGGCGATATGCAATGGAGTAAAGCTGCAGTTTTTTGAGACCGTCTACATAGGGCATCTGTTTGAGGCCGGTAATCCTCTTTGTGAGGTATTTCTGTGGCTTTTCCAGTTGTTGTAGATGTCTTGTAAGGTACATAACAAAGGGGCATTGTACTCTATAATGGGTCTAATGAGTGACGAGTAGAGAGGAACAATGACCTCTTTTTTCCTGGATGAGAAACCTTTTGTGATGAGGTATGCCACATACAAGGATTTCCTGCCTACTGTGGTGATGTGATTATCAAAGGAGAGACTACTGTCCACCTGTGTCCCAAGGTCTCTTATCACACTTTCAGTGTTAAGTAGACTACCACCTATGTGGTAGTTCATGGGCACTGAGTGTTTACCAAAAGGGATGACAATGCACTTTTTGGCATTGAGCTTGAGGCCATGGCTTTGTCACCAGGCATCTGTCTCAGCAAGGACCTTTTGTAGGATGTCCATATCTTTTGGAGTTTTGATTATGGCTCCTAGTTTGCAGTCATCTGCGAACTTCATTAGCCAAAGACCTTCTGTGTTGGCCTGTACTTCAGAGAAGTAGATACCAAACAGGAGAAGACCCAGGACTGAACCCTGTGGTACTCCACTTGTCACTGGTCTGAAGTTGGATTAGGAGTCTGCTACTTTCACAGTGTAGGTTCTGTCAGTGAGCCAGTTGGCAACCCATCTTGTGACATAGGGATTTATACCTAGTTTAGTGAGTTTATCTATAATTCCAGAGTGTGGGATGGTGTCGAAAGCCTTGGCGAGATCTAGGTAGGTTGTGTGAACCACCTTACCCTCATCTATGGCTTTGGTGATTGCTTCAAAGAAGTCTATCAGGTTTAGGAGACATGATCTGCCTTTTACAAACCCAAACTGGGTGGGGTCCTGAGTTTGGAGATTACCAATGTCATTGTTTATAAGTTCCATGATGATACGTTCCATAGCCTTGCAGACCAGGCTTGTTAGGCTAATGGGGTGGTAGTTTCTGGGGTCTGTGGTGGCTCCCCCTTTGTGGAGTGGGATAACTGTCACTGTGCGCCATTCAGTGGGCACATAGCCTGAGGTGAGGCTATGATTGAACATGGTACTTAGGTGGGGTGCCAGTTCATTCTGTAGTTCATGTAGAACACAGCCTGGGATGTTGTCAGGTCCCATGGATGCTGTGTTTTTGGCTTTGGATAGTGTGTTTTTTACCTGTGCAGCCATGATTACAGGAACTTTGCATTCTTCTGGTATAGAGATGGGCCCTTTAGGGGATGACAGTGGGTAAAGTTAGCACTGAACCTATCTGCCAGGATGTTGGCAATATCAGTTGGTTCTGTATATTTAGTACCATTGTGCTGTAACTCAGAGCAGATCTGAGTGTTACCATTGAGATTCCTGACATAGCTATAGAATGCTTTGTGGTTATCTTTAGAGTCAGTGGCGATTTTGTTTTCATAACTAGCTTTGAAGGATTTTATGAGGGCTCTCAGCTTCTTACTGAGGCTGACCAGGGAGTTTCTCCAATCATGGGATTTTACTCTTTTTTGCAACAGTTTCTTTCTTCTGTTGTAGAGTTTGTTTATGGCAGAGGACCACCAGATTGGCTTCCTTTTTTTGGACGATAGCATCTTGGTTCTGTTAGGGATTGCATGATCCATGCACTCGTGTAAGTGCTTATAAAGTGCATTTGTGTAGGATTCAGCAGTCATACCTCTACTGTCCATCAGCATGGGCATCGTGAAGTTTGCCACTTCTATCTTAAGAAGCGTGAAGTTGGCTTTGGAGAAATTGTTTACTGTGGTTTCGCTAATGGGGGTAGGGGAGGGATGTGGATGTCTAGGGTGATTAGATTGTGGTCATATCTGACCAACAAGGAATTGACCTCTGGTGTGGAGCACCGGTTGCTCATGTTGGTAATAACCAGGTCTAGGATATTGCTGCCGTTGGTGGGGGTGTGGATAAGTTGATCCATGGCATTGGAATTTATGAATTCCAGAAAACGTTGAGCACAAGAGTTGGTACATGAGTAGTTTTCCCATTTAATGGTAGGGTAGTTGAAATCGCCCATTATTAGGGTGTTAGGTTCTACCCTAATATTTTCCAGTGTATTAAGAAATGAGGAGTGGAAATCCTGGGGCATGGTGGGGGATCTGTAGCAAGCTACAATTTTGATTGCAGTCTTGCCCAGAGTTAGTTGCACTTGGGATAATCTCGGATGCATTATGCTGAGCAACTAACCTGGATCAAGCATATTTCAGGAAATATAAAAGAGTACTACAACATTTGCAAATCCTATTATATTGTTGCACAGTACTTTATATACAAATAAAGCATTTTTATTTTATTTATCTTTTGGTGACTAGGTTAGTCACACTAAACTAGTAGCGTCTTTTTTGCAGGGAGGAGAGGGGATGGGTGCAGAGGTGGTATTTATACTACTTGGGGAAATCTGAATGGGGCATTGAGGACTTCCCTGTTCTTTTTGATAGGAGGCATGGGATCTCTTACATCCATCTAAGCTACTACAAACTCAGGCAGATGAGGCATTGTTTTACCACCTCGCCAACAGAGCAGCACACTCAGGAGTGTAGCACCTCCAAATTCTGCACCACAGTGTCAGCAGTCCAATCATCTAGAGTGGAATAGAACCCACAGCCTTCTGGTCTTCTAGCACCAAAGGAAATAGTGCTGTCTGTTGAACCACTGACCCAACACAAACCAAATGATCCAGCTCTCCAAAATTCAGTGTTAAAATTCTTTGCTTTAAAGTGACATATCCAATGTACACAAACCAGTTTCACTAATCATGTCATCAGTGCAAACCTGTATAAAATAGCAGAGGCATCTATTACATAATTTGATATACTGTATATCCAAACTACTTTAATTTGACAGAAAAAAATAAATATCATGATAACCAATGTCAAGAAACAGTTCCTAATAAAAAAGTAACTGAAAAAAACAGCAGTTGTTGTTCAAAACAAGTATTCATAAAACACTTTTACAGCATTTTAAATAAGCAATAATAACTGTTTACAATATGGCTATATAAAATCATTCACTTGATCATATCTGCAGTCAGGAATTATTTAAAATAATAGCAAATTTTTGTTTTCTAACTATTCTTGGCTGCCTTAATTATAATGATTATCATTAAATAGTTTATGTATAATGGATTTGTCATTTAAAATAAAGATTTATGGCCACTCTGCCTCCATGACAGGCCTTACTCACTGGCCGACTATGCAGACTCCTACAGTGCAGTGTTTCTAGGGGCACTCTTTTCATATGTATTTATTGTTTAGATCAATGAAATACATTGTTTAATTGTTCTGAAAAATAAATAAACAATGTGCCCCTCTAAAAACAAAATATGGCCTGTGACATGACAGGCACTAGGGGGAAAGGGGATGGTGATGTGCTCCACTTGCCTTGATCATTCAAGTCAAGTCAGGTCAGATTAGCCTTGATCATTGACAGGTCATGGAGAAGAGACCTTGCATACTGCTCAAATGTAGGCACAAAGCCATGGCATTCCATCAGGAGTATTTTTATATTAACATGGTCCATTCTTTGAATAATAATAACAATGAATCGTTAATGTCTGACTTTATTAATTGACAGTAATCTTCAGCAAATAACCAGAACATTACAAGTTTTAGGAAGGACATGTCCAAAATGCAAGACAAAATCAAGGATATTCTGCAGAATTCTGGACAGTTGAGAGGAATGGGATGATCTGAACACAGACACAGTGAGTGAATTATTATTATTATTATTATTATTATTATTAATATTATTATTATTATTATTATTATTATTAATTTCTTTTTGCAGTGATGCTGGCAGTGATCAATCAGATGATATAATTTGCTCAGTTTAAACAGTCACTGTCTGGCTTTGCAGGACTAGTGTGCATTTCTGAGAAGTAAGATGGAGTACTTATTTGACACCTTGTGTACAGAGATAGAATGTGTTATTGCTGCAGCTGTCTACAGCAAAAAATGACTAGCTACCTTCTTGTGTTAGCTTTACAGGACTAATGTGATTTGTGGGGAAGCAACTCGGAATATTTTAGTGTGAGACAACTATTTGGAAGAAAGATGAAACTGCATTACATGGCCATCCTCTTTTATCACAATCCAACATCTGAATTCAGAGCTCGAGCTGGAGCTGGCTCATCTGGTGCCTGGTTCAGAAAATGACTTTGGCTTGCTGTAGAAAACTGATTGGTGCATTTGTTCTCTACAGCAGCCAATCAACCTCTCCCACCTCAACTCTTCAAGTGAAAAGCAAAAAACAAAGATTATACTGTAGGAAGCTACATGGTATTTCTATACCAATCAGCCTTCTGTAGGTACAACTTAACCATTCTCTGCTCTTCAATTGAAGAGCCAAACATCACTTAACAAAACCGCTAAACTGCTGTTCTATACTGGCATTTCAATCCACAGAAAGGCATTCTGCAAGAAGTCTCTATCGCTCCCCCTAATACTTTGAACCCAGATCAGTTCCTCTTTCACTCTGCCCTTGCTAAGCTGTCTGAATTATATGTAGAAGTGGTTATAACTGCCTGGTGAGAGTTTAAACAGTCATCTCTCAAAAAGTAATCGAAAAAGTATTGGATAAATTATATCACAGAATATTCAGACCATCAGATCTTCTTGGAGGCTGGTGGTTCCCACACATCAAGACTGTATGTGGATATTAGCATGGACTTAATAGTGGTCTCTGCCCTAAACTCCATCTAGTCTAAACCATCCCAGCTCAGATGTGTATACAGAAGATCAATGTAGGTTATGTGAGGAGCTGGGGATGATGTCATTATTTCTTTAACTTTCCTACAAAGCTTCAGAGATCACGATCATGTGTTAGGTTGGGGACATTGTCGGAATTATTTCTTTACATTTCTTTAATTTTTCTCACAAACTTCAAAGGGTTGCACAGAGGGTCACTAAGCTTGTACAGGAGCAGCGTATTGTCTAAAAGAAACAAGTTGGAAAGAGTATTGCAATTATTTTTTTCACTTTCCTCACAATCAAACATCAGATGCATATACACATGGCTATCATTTTGGATCTAGTAAAGAAGCATTCTGTTTATATATGTCTGACAACAAATATGTTCTACTTGTTTTTTCAGATTTCTCCAAGTCTGACATCTGAGGGGTACACAGAAGGTGGCAGTCTTTTGCAGGTGGGGGTGAAGAGGCATGCCACATATACACATTACAGCAGCAACTTAAAATATGACTATAGCCATTTGTACCTTTATTTTCATCCCAGAGGGGGATACAAAGAAAGGGACTACTTTTTTTTGAGGGAGGGTAAGGAGGCAAATACTATTTATTCCTTAAAAAAATAAGATTGAATTTCTTTCCTTATGCATGATATTTGTTCAGGCAATCATTAGATTAAAAATTTGGAAGAAAAAGCTCTACAATTTATCTCAGAACATCTATAACCCCATAAATTCTGGGTGCCTAGAAGTCCAAGGACTATAAGAGTAATTTAATTATTAAAGGGTAGTCTTGGTCAGTCAGGGTATATTTAAAGGATACAGGATAAAACAAAGCTAAAGAGCAAGACCAAACGTCTTTGCTTAATCATGATTTATATTCATGCCATCAATGGATGTAAAACTTCTTTAAAAAATGTAAAAATGTACCTTAGAAGTATTAAATACCCCCATAAATTCTGAGAGCCTTGCAGCCCTCAGAGATCTAGCTTAAAGCAGTTGTTTCCTCAATAGTTATTAGAATGCAACCTTGCCTATTTAAATGTGTTGCATGAATGTATACATGCAGAAAAATAAAGCTGGAGAAGTAAGACAGACTTAGAAAATGGAAGAAAAGAGTAAAGCAGATTATGTGACCAGGCCAGGATGCATGGAGGGCAGCAGGGACATTGAGTGATATGTGTGTGTGGTGGGGGGGGGGGTGGGCTTCCTTTGTTTATTGTGCTAGTTTAAAATAAAATAAAAATGTAGCGAAGAAAAAAGGCAGAATAAAATAAACCAGTTTAATAGTAGGTTAGTGCTTTCACATCGGACAAGATGCTTCATCAGACCATAAAATCAACTTACATCACTTCCTATATAAAACTAATATAACAATTAAGCAATTAACTACCTGTATAATTACTTAAAGAAACCTTCTTTATTTACATACATATATAGCAATATATCTTATACTTCCTCGTGTATAAAATTATATAAAAATGACAACTATTCTTCATTTCAAAAAGCGAGCTTTCAAATAAGGTTTAATAGATGCTCTATCATTCAGACCTGGTGTACAATCTGCTTGTAACTCCATTATCCACTTCAGTTCACACTGTTCAGTCACGTTTTTAATGTCACCTAATCTTGGACTCTCAAAAATACACTCAACTACTCTATAAGTTAAATTATGAGGTTTATCATATTGTACAACATGCTTGGCTAATGCACTTCTCTCCAGGTTATTATTCCTTATAGCAGCTAAGTGCTCTCTTGCATATTCTGGTAAAGAACGGTTAATCACTCCTATGTAAAATGAACTGCATACAGAACATATGGCTAAATAAATAAGATTTTTAGTCGTGCAATTTGCTGTAACATTAAATGTATAACATTTTGATGTAACTAGATGAATAAATTCATTCTCATGAGCCAAACACTACAAATGCTACAATTCCCACAATGTTTTACGTCATAGCTAGCTATCTCTTGGTTGAGTCTTAACATTTTTAGAATAGCATAGAAGTCTTTTCAAGTTCTTTTTATTTTTATACCCAAACTGAGGACATTCTCCTATTATATTGTGTACTTCAGAATTTGATTGCAAGATAAAACAGTTTTTATTAATTTCTTGAACCTTATTTATATTGCTAGAATACTGTAGGCTAATGGGTATTGTCTCTCTATTATTATATCTCCTAACTTCAGTAGATGAATTTAACTGCACATTATTCAGCATATACGGTTTTGCCCTAGTCTGTCTCAAGGTTTTTACTTCACAAATACCTTTCTCTACCTTTTCAATATTATAATCCCATTCTAATAACTCATCTTTGAATACCTTTATATATTCTTGAAATTTCCTTTCATCTTTATCTAGCCTTGATATAAGCATACCTTGCCCATTAATAATGTTTTTGTATATATATCCTGGATGCATACTATCCCTACTTAACACATTGTTCCTATGACAAGACTTCCTATATAACTCTGTTGAAAACTCACCTTCCATATCCTTTCTGACTGTAACATCTAAAAAAATTCATCATATAGGGGGAAGCAGAATGACTGAACCTTAAAAATCCGTAGTTGTATTTAAAAACAGAAGAAATTCATCTAACTTCTCAAGAGATCCTGTCCATGTTAGCATAAAATCATCCAACAATCTCTTGTAGACGTATATATACCTTACAAAATCATTGTCTATTAGAATGAAATTTTCTTCCCAAAATGCTACAACCATTTTGGCGTAGCTGTTGGCACATGGTGTGCCCATAGCTATGCCAAGTAGTTGTAGAGAGTATCGTTGAACAGAAAAACATTAATTTCCCAAACAGGTACCAATAACATACATATAAAATCTATCTTCTTTGCATCATATTCACTGTTATTTCTTAGATATGATTTAACCGCATCAATACCATACGAATGCGGTATTACCGTAAATAAGGACTTGACATCTAAAGACACTAATAACTATATTTCAGTTCATTCTCATGACCTGTTACCTGTTAAGGTCACATACAAATTGTTTAGTGTCTCATAATATATATAAAGATTGATTTATTACTGGCCTAAGATTCCTTTCAACATATAGCGATAATGGATGTGTTAGCCAGCCTTGCCCCAAGACTATTGGTCTTAATGGTGGGTTATAACTATCTTTATGTAATTTAGGCTGGCCCTGAACTATTAGAACAACTGGATAACTACCAGATACTCTAATAACTGTTTGGAAATCAAATTACTTAAATAACAATCATTTAAAGCTTTATATACATGACTACAAAACAAATCAATGTCTAACAGTGTTACTTTTTTATATACCTGTACATCATTCAGCATACTAAGCATAGCGTCTATATAGTCTTTCATGTTAAGAACAGCAATGCCTCCATCTTTATCAGCTGAGCGGATAATTATGGATGCATCATTTTGTAAGTCATACATCACCTTATATTCCTCACTATTTAAATTATAACATTTTTTATTTTTATATTTATCCTTCGAATCAACCAGTTTTTTTAAATCTAACTCACATATGTTACAGAACGTTTCTTGTGCAGCATTAAGTTTAGGAACAAATGTACTAGGTCTTTTAAAGTCATTATGAATTCTCTCATCTTTAAACAAAACTTTTAACATGACATTACATGCAAAAACTTTAATGTCTAACATTGTGCTCACATAATCCATTGTGGAAGCTGGTATAAACGTTAATCCCCATTGTAATAGAGATTCCTGTTGTTTCATTAATGTTTTATTTGACAAACTAAACACCAATGATTTTATGTTACTCTTAGATCCCACATCTGTTTTTACTGTCTTGGATGGAGCCTTGCTCTCATGATGGAAGCCTCCTCTTCCTTCCTCTGCTCACAGAGTGATTCTCCTTGGTCGATTCCACCTTGCAAATAGCCAGTGGGAGAAACGAAAAACCTGTTTCATTTCTTTTCTCCTTACTACCGGTGTTACAGTTCCTAAATCTGCAAATATGCCAGTCTTCTCATTAGATGCAAGGGATGTTGTAGAAAATAGTTCATTTACATTGTCCTGTTGCTTATCTGTAGTTAATACTTGGGTGGAGGTTCCCATTTGCTGCTTGTTCACATTAGCAGCTTATAATGATATAGTTGCCAAAGCTGATTGAATCAATGGTACATTCATATCTGTTTCAGCTGTTTTAGAGAATGTACGGGGCCATGTAAATACATTCCCATTTGAAAAATCTCTCAAGACTCTGTCTAATTTCTTCTTCTTTAAGATGGTAAGCTGATGTTCAAATGACACAACATAATCAGAAACGCCTGCTATAGCTTTAGCAAATACAGCAGCTGGAACCATATTACTTAATAGCTGTTGTGATTAATCTGTTTCAGTAATGAATATTCCATAGGCTTATGAAAGTCTATCAATAGAGACAAGTATTTAAAACTTGTTTCTAAATTTAGTTTCTGCCAGCATTTCAAAAGATCTGGATAGATGTTTGCAGATGCTGGCATTTTTAATATTCTCAAACCTCTACGAATGACTTTATATGAAATACAGGCTTCAAAATGCAGTATCTGCCAGTGCAATCATTTATATTTTAGCAAGTCACTCTCTAATTCATGCACCAATGTCCAAAAAGCTTTTTCATCAAAATGTACCTGTTCAGGTCTCATTTCCTCTGAAGACATTTCATACATTAACAGCGGATCCCTATCCATGTGCGGCAGCTTCTCCAGGTTGGTTGCGGACTCTCCACTCATTTTCGGTACATAATCCAATTCTAAATTGTTGCCTTCTGCCATGCTCCACAGGGCAAACACCAAGCATACAATGATCACAGTTATAAAAAACAGTAATGCCACTGTGGATGAAATTCAGCTAACACAATAGCGAAGAATAAAATAAAAATGTAGCGAAGAAACAAGGCAGAATAAAACCAGTTTAAAAGTAGGTTAGAAGCTTCACATCAGACAAGCTGCTTCATCAGACCATAAAATCAACTTACATCACTTCCTATGTAAAGCTAATATAACAATTAAGAAATTAACTACATATATAATTGCTTAAAGAAACCTTCACTTACATACATATATAGCAATATATCATATAATTCCTCATGTATAAAATTATAAAAAATGTATATCTATACATAAAACTACTATAAAACATTATATGTATAGTTTCATGACAGCCATTCTTTATTTCAAAAAGCGAAATTTCAAATAAGGTTTAAAAGATGCTCTATCTTTCAGACCTGGTGTACGATCTGCTTGTAATTCCATTATCCATTTCAGTTCACACTGTTCAGTCATGTTTTTAATGTCACCTAACCTTGGACACTCAAAAATACACTCAACTACTCTAAAACTAAAATTATGAGTTTTATCATGTTGTGCAACATGCTTGGCTAATGCACTTCTCTCCAGGTTATTATTCCTTATAGCAGCTAAGTGCTCTCTTGCACATTCTGGTAACGAACGGTTAGTCATCCCTATGTAAAATGAACTGCATACAGAACATATGGCTAAATAAGATTTTTAGTTGTGCAATTCACTATAACATTAAATGTATAACATTTGGATGTAACTGGGTGAATAAATTCATTCTCATGAACCAAAACACTACAAATGTTACAATTTCCACAAGGTTTTAAGTCATAGCTATCTCTTGGTTGAGTCTTAACATTTTTAGAATAGCATAGATGTCTTTTCAAGTTCTTTTTATTTTTATACCCAAACTGAGGACATTCTCCTATCACATTGCATACTTCAGAATCTGATTGCAAGATAGACTAGTTGTTATTAATTTCTCGAACCTTATTTATATTGCTAGAATACTATAGTCTAATGGGTATTGTCTCTCTATTATTATATATGCTAGCTTCAGTAGATGAATTTAACTGCACTTTATTCAGCATATATGGTTTTGTCCTAGTCTGTCTCAAGGTTTTTACTTCACAAATACCTTTCTCTACCTTTTCATTATTATAATTCCATTCTAATAACTCATCTTTGAATACCTTTATATCTTCTTGAAATTTCTTTTCATCTTTATCTAGCCTTGATATACACATACCTTGCCCTTTAATAATGTTTTTGTATATATATCCTGGATGTATACTATCCCTACTTAACACATTGTTCCTATGACAAGACTTCCTATATAACTCTGTTGAAAACTCACCTTCCATATCCTTTTTGATTATAACATCTAAAAAATTCAACATATAGGGGGAAATAGAATGACTGAACCTTAAAAAATCTGTAGTTGTATTTAAAACAGAAGAAATTCATCTAACTTCTTAAGAGATCCTGTCCATATTAGCATCAAATCATCAACAAATCTTTTACAGAAGAATATATACCTTACAAAACCATTGTCTTTTAGAATGAAATTTTCTTCCCAAAATGCTCGAACCATATTGGGGTAGCTATCGGCACATGGTGTACCATAGCTACCGCAAGTAGTTGTAGATGGTATCGTTGAACAGAAAAACATGGCATTACTGTTTTTTTATATTTTGCTAGTTTACCTAAGGCTGATCATGCCTACCTCATGTTGGAATGGAGCTCTCATGTCTGGGTGTTCAAATCAGCTTGTTCAGGATTCACCTGTTCTGGATTTGGGAGACCTCCAACATGCAGACAAAGCTAAATCAAGACTCCTATATATTTATCCTTATTTTGCATTATGTACTAGACTATGTCTATTCAAACCTCAAAGCAGCAAACCATTCTCACAGGGGCTGTAAAGGAATAGAAATAAATTCTGCTTCTTCAGAAAGAGTATGGCCAAACCATAATAATCTGCAGCCTTTGTGTAATCAACAGATATAGAAAATTTTAGTGACTTATTGGTAGTTAGGCTATAGTCTCCAGAAAGAGGTAAGAGCAAGACTTTTCAGATGCAATTACTGTTATTGCGCGGCAAATTGTCTGTTTGAAATATCATCTTTGATTCTACCCTGTGCCATCAGTTAGTGGCTTATATATATTTAATTGGTATTTTTTATGTTTTTGTCTGATTTTCTGTTTTGTAAAATAGTTTCATTTATTCATTTGTAAAAGTTTGTGGCTGGTGTCTTTATTATTATTTTATAAAGGCAAGCAGACAGCAGTGGCTTGTGTCTTGGCTTCTACTCTTTCTGAAAGGTAACTATTAAGTTATAACCTACTATAATTTTATGTACTGGTTGGTTAATTGACAAGTTTTCTGTAGATGGAACTCTGGTACCAGAAATAGTCTGGCTTTTGGCAACATGTGCTAGGAAATTAGGAAAGGGTTGCTGGCACTGGGAAGATATCAGTAACCCTTCCTGGGAAATACTGTGTGTAAGTGTTTGTGTGTGTATGTACGGGAGTGTGTTAAAAATAGTTTCAGTCAAGTATCAGTCACTGTTGACGGGACTGAACTAGTGGCACAGGGGTTTGTTCTGTACCTGTACAGCACAAAGAATACTTGAGTCTGGCAGGTGCTGAGCATAATCTGTGGCAGAACTGTGCACTTGCCATATGCTCTTAAGGTCAATCATACCTTACGTATTTATCTGGTGCTATGAGACCATAGCCCCTTCGAATAATTCAGTTGGAATCAGTGTTGCGGGATTTAAGCCTGTTAATCTGCATATGACATAAATGACAATCTTCTCACAAATTACTAATCATATTCCTATTCAGAGGAACAGTAATGTCTATTCCCTTAAAATTATCTTTAGTGTTTTTGAGGATATGTAACATTACATCAAGGACCACTTTACCAAAAGTGATGTCATCACATTCAAACCAGTGAATGTCCTAAGAGGTCAAATGTTGACACTTTGAACAAACAAATTTGTCAAAATAACACACACATCTGGAAAAGTTCTAAACAAAAATACTGAACAATACAAAAGTACCAAACCATTTCAACCTAAATAAACCATTTTAGGGGCTTTATTCCACATTCTCTTACATATATAAATTTTACATTCACTCACCCTTGGGTAAGTATGTTTAATTAATTTCAGCATACTGCTAATGAGGTACTTTGATACCAAGTTAGTTTGATCCCTGAAAATCATTTTAAACCCATTCGCTATTTATAACCATTTGAAATAACTAACTATGTGTGCCCATTTCAGACAGTTTCTAGTTCTTTTAGATTTTTTATTTTACAAATTTATTGATTTATTTATTTATTGATTTTTGTGGCATTTCCTTTTTCATCAATAATGTTTTGTTTGACTCACAAATAACTGTATATGTTCTTCTACTTGTAATGATTAATCTTATTTGCCTGGCTTTGTGGAAGTATTGCATGCCACTGCCCTGTGCAAGCAGATTTGTAGTGCATTTTGAATGAAAAAAAAATGTAGAATGTCAATATGATGTACTTCCTAGTAACCCAAAACTTCTCACCCCCAATGCTCGAAATGCAACCTTTACCTCACATACCTGCTTCTGCTTCCTAGATCTTCTGTACAAATCACCTGTTTTTGGTTTATTTAAAAAAATCTAAAAAAAAGATGAGTCATTGTGATGGGAAGGCTATGCAAATATCTTAGTGCATCATGTTCTGGCACTGACTGAGTATCAAGGTAACTCTGTCACTACAGATGACAAGTTAATAAACACATGGAAAATGGGATGAGTGTTTGGAATATGTTACCAAAACACAAACAATAGAAAGTTCATCCATTTATTAACAGGCATTAGAAGATAATGCAAGAAAGTCTGTCAGTTCAATTCTAAAAGGTTGGTCTGATTATGAACTGATATGTCTGTCAATCTGTTGATCTATATATTTTCTTAAATATGCAATAGAGCCACAGACACCCCGAATAAATGCATTCAGTAACACACAGTTCACATAATGTATAACAGAAACTAAAAAATGTAGCTGTAGCCCGGCCTCATGGCACACGGGAATGTTGCCCTGACTGTGACAGAAACAGGGGGGGGGGGGTGTTGAACAACAGGTCTATATTAGCAGACTGAAAACTGTACTGAGCGAATCTCAATTGAGTGACACCAAAAGTGTGAAAACCGCAAATATCGCAAGAATGAACAGAGATCATCGTAGGGAATTCTTCCCTTTTCTTCAATGTAGTGTGATCTCGGAGTTGGTATATTTAAGTAGTGGGGGTGTGGGATTGCAGCTCCCATGTGGGGGGTGCAGGGGGGCTTGTCCCCCTGCATAAAACACTTAGTAACAGTTTAAGCATTTTAGTTTTGTTTATCGGATTCGAAATTTGCGGTTTTCTCACATTTGGTGTCACTCAACTGAGATTCGCTCAGTACAGTTTTCGGTCTGCTAATGTAAACCCTTGAACAACTAGTACCAGATTTCCTACTCTGTGGTGAGAGAGATAGCCTTGCTCACGTCATTAGTGACACCAACCAGGCAGTAGGTGATCACTGGTGGAAAAGGTTAGACCAGGTTTACACTATTAAGCAGCAGATGCACTACTGAGTTGGGGATAATATGGGTGGGAGCACTCCAATCATTCCCCACTCTAACAGCCATTTTGGTTTGCTGACCAGTTACGAGGATGTGATAGGGACTTCTATGGGACCAGCACACTATTCAGCAACATAATGTCCAAATCTTACTTTCAGGGGAACAGATGAGTGAACACCCCTTGATCAGAAATGAATGGATGGGTCAAAGGACTCTCACATACTACAGGGATGACTGCCTCTCACCCCAGGAAGAACCAATAAATTAAGAAGGCACAGGTAGAGGATGTTTTAGGTAAACTCCCATGGGTGGTGTAAAAACACAAAGCCAGTGAAACTGTCTGCTGCAGCATGTTTAAAAAATCTCAAACAGCAAACAGCAAAAGAAAACCATATAACAGCAACAAAATAAAGAAGATAACTCATTAAATAATACCTCACTAATCACGTTCTCCTGTAATACAATTCAGACTGTGGTACTTAACAGAAAGTAATATTTAAATAATAAAATTACTTGATCATATGATCAAAAAGCTAATAAAAATAACTAAATGAATGAATAAGAGCAAGTGATGAATAACAAATGTTAATAGGTAAGTAAAGCTTAATGCTTGAGTGATCTGCCTTTAATATGCTTTTGAAATTAATTAATTTATGACATACTGCATAAATAAAATGGAGGCTATTCTCTGGCAATATCCAAGGAATGTTCGGTTTTGGTGACCTACGTCAGTATGAATTCCAGATCGAATTCTGCAGATACAAGAATATGTAGCTTGCAAATATAAAACCTTTCTAGTTAATTAGAAAAACTGAAAAATCTGATAGCCCATAAATGTGAAGTAAGCCTCAGGAGGACATGACACACTGAACAAACAAAACCAAATAAAAACACAATTCACATGAACTAAAAGGAAACTTTACTGAGCTACTAATGTAGAAGATAAATGCTTCCACCTATTAAACTATTTTCAAGAACTCCAGATTTTTCAGATCAACATTAATGCTGGAGTAAAAGTGTTTCTTAACTGCATTTCCTAACTGAACAGTTCTAAACTGAAATTGCAGGTTACAACCCAGCAGATTCAGTACAAAATAACTTCCTACCCTTAAGGTCAAAAGTAAGATACACTTGTCAGTCAGGTTATGATGGTTGAGGGGGGAAATATCAGGCTTAGTCCGAGGTGGGGTGGCAGGGTGGGAGATGAGCAATGACTGGTAAAGGCTATGGCACCTGAGGCTGGAAAGGATAAAATTATATGGATAAGTCTCGGTGAAGAGGTTATGCGTGTTCACCCAGGTGCTGGGCTTCATCAGATCAAGTGGCTGAGAGGGTGGAAGTATAGCAAAACTTTTGTAGGTTCATGTGAGTGCATAGTGCGAGTTGCGGTGGCTCCTTAGCAAACAAAATACTCTAAAATGCCAGGCTCACATCAACTGCTGAGATATGAAAGTATGCAGATAAGCTCCCCACCTCAATATCATCTTGATATCTTCCCCTCCCCCAAAAAAACCTGATTGAACAGGTCATCGCATATTGAGCTTAGGGGTGGTAAGTTACTTTGTATCAAAACTGCTGGGTTTTAACTTAAATTTAGCACTGTTCAATTAACAAATATAGTTAAGAAACACTATTACTCTGGCATGAACATTGACCTAAGGGAGTCTACAGATCTTAAAAGTAGTTTAGTAGATGAAAGTACTTTTCGTTTACTTTAGATGCACAGTAAAGTTTCCTTTTAGTTCATAAGAACTATGTTTTTAACTATTTTGTTTGATGGAACTATTTTTTAAAATATCTGCCAAAGCTATACATGAGTGCTTCCCAAACTAACTGAAAGCAGAGATTTGGCTATCTGGCTGGCTGATCAAACTGGACTATAAGAAGACAGACATTAAGGAACTCTCAGACTATGTGCCCCAGGCTGATATGAGCTTAACATTGAGCAGCATTCTACGTGCAGCAAGGATGATGCCTCTCTATGAACAGAAGATGATTGTCCTTAATAACTGCCTTAGCTACTGGTGTCATTCAAAAGTGGTAAAATATATGTCAGCTTGGGAGGATATGGATAATAGACCATGTTGAGTTGCCAAGGATGGTTTTGAATATTGTCCAAAACAATGTCCTTTCCCATAGTGCCTTTGTAAGTAATGCCATACTGACAAACCTTCCAATTTAGCAAAATGAACCCGGGGGCTCTAAATGTGTTATTGCTCAATCCCACAAGTGCAAATAAGAAACTCCAATCATTCTAAGCTCTCAGTACCTTGGAGAATGCAAACATCAGTGCAGTTACTGAGACATGGTTTAAAGCCATGAAGAGCACCCTGGCAGTGCAGGGATACAATGCCTTCAACACATTTAGACCAGCAACTGCACAGTCAGGGGCTAAAGGTGTAGATGTCTCGGTCTAAGTAAAAATGAACATACCCGGTTGGTCAAACAGGATGACACACTTGAGCTTCTCTATCCACAAATTGTCATAGGCAGAGTCCAATATCATATCTTTGCAAGCTACAGATCACTCTCTATGACTCATGAAACCCATAGCTCTACATAGACCTACTGGAGACACTTTCCATTCAATCCAATACCACATTCATGTGGGGATTTAACTACCCTTATTTAAACTGCGAATCCCACATGACCCCAAAGTTGCAGGCCCAGAGATTTATGGATTTTGTAAACACAGACTGCCTAAACCAGGTAGTTTATTTGCCCACTAGGGGCATAAACATACTAGTTCTGGTATTAACAAATATGGAAGAACATTGGATTTCAAGTATAGTGTCCTCTCTGATAACACCAAACAATAAAGCTCTTTCCTTTGAAAAAAAAAAAACAATGCTATGACCCCAGAAAAACCTGTAACCATTAGCAACTACTCTTAGGCAATCTACAGATTACCTGACAAAAGTTCAAACCCCTTCAAACCCAGAGAACACAGCTACCTAGGCAGAATTGTACACAGGAACCCTGAACAACCATGTTAGTAGTTTCATACATGTAGCTGCCTATTGGAAACAAGCCTAGAACAAACTCAAAAAACAAACCACCCTGCTAGAATCCAAACACAAACAGATTTTCCAACAAAATGAAATAAGTCATAGCTAAAACTAGGAAGTACAATGTGAAGCAGGACAAAAAACAAAAATTCTCTCATCAGGCTAAACAAACAACTAAGAGGCAAATTATGTCAACCAAAGCCAATTTTGAGGTAAAGATAATATCACAGGCCAAGAACCACCACAAGACTTTCTTTATTTTTTTCTTGAAACCTCAAAGCTGGTAAACAGTGCACAGAACACAGACCTGGAAGATATAGCAAATTTTCTTATCATCATATTCAGCTCCAATTTTACTCCAGCTGCCTACCATGTAATACCATCAAACATAACCACCCCAACTGTCACTAGGAAACAGATTCTAAATGCACTCTTTAAAAGTTAAGAAAACCTCATTGATGGGCCACAATAATATCCCAGGATGCCTCCTAAATATCAGGAAGCATGACTTATCTGGACCTTTAACCTTAGCCACCACATAGGCTTTATGCCACATGAAGGGAGGACTGCAACAATCATTCCTCTTCACAAGGGCAGTCCATCAATGCACCCTGGGAATACACATCCATAAGGCTAACTAGCCTCATGTATAAAGCAATGGAAAAATATCATAGATATGATTAATAATGACATAGGAAACCTTCAGATATTGGCTTCAATCCAGATTGGCTTTGTCAAAGGCAGATCATGCATACTCAACCAGGTGAGACTAAGGCAACAAACGCAGGCAAAATGGAGCCACTGGCTACCTTGACCTGGCTAAGGCATTTGATACAGTACCCTACTCTGGCACTGTAAACGAAGTTCTGGAATTAGGGGTTAACCCCTATGTTACATACCGGATAGCCAGCTGGCTTTTAGATAGCACCCAAGAAGTTAAGACAGGGGAGACAACTTCCACAAAGAGGCTGGTCAATAGTGGAGTCCTTCAGGGCTCAGTGCTTGACCTGGTCCTTTTAGACATATACTCCTCATAAGCCAAAGCCAATGTCAAAGGTCTCTGGCTGACCAAGTTTACAGATGACTGCACACTAGTAGCAGTCACAGAACCCTCCAAGACACTAACATCTGACTGGAAGGATTAACACAGAAAAACAACTGGTGCCAAAGCCACCAATTAAAACGCAATGCCAAGAAATGCATAATAGTTCCCTCTGGGAAGGCAACCACCTTAGAAATAAAACCTCATTGATAACACACTTCTAGGAGTGGACCCAAACGTCAGTAATTTGGGGACGTATGTGGATAGTAACCTGGCTTTTTGACCAACATATGGCTAAGGTAAAAAGGAAATAATTATGTTACTCAACTTATAAGCAAAGGCATGGCATCCCGGTCCAAGGAGGTCATGGTTCCTCTGTATTCGGCCTGTTTGGTATGTACCTAACCAGTCACATGTTGTAAATGGAATATCCACAGAGGTTCCTCACAAAAAGAATACAAGGTATAAACAAAATTTCTTATGTTGCTCACCTCAAAGCCTATCCCTATACTCTGCCTCCTACAGACTGTTAAGGGGTGCTCTATGCCTGGCATAAAAGGAATCCCAGGATCCCACTCTAATAGACCTACTGCATATCCACAAAACAAATAGTATCAGAACTACCAGAACCAGGGATGTAGACCTTGCTTGTGACAAAAATAGGACATTTTGGAGGGACAGAAGTGTGTCTCAGAGAATACCCCTTGTCTGGGACAGGCTTCCCATCCATGTGGAGCAGAGTTCTTCCCTGACTGCATTCATGCATAACCTGCACCAGTGGATGGGAAATCTGAAATTCACTCCTGATCTGTCACCTATGTCTCTCATGGATAGAAGCAAATTGTAAATGTTTGACCACACATGCCCTAATGTACACATACCCCAGTAATATCCTCTGACACACCAGTTTTGTTAGATACTTTTGGGATAAAAAGGCTCTTGTGGTTGTTATCCTAGTATATACCCCATGAACTCATGAACCGATAAAGGAGCACCACTGTTCGTACATATCAAGATTTGGAGGATAGATACACTGAGGATTGGAGACAATTGTTAGCCCTTATGACTATAGTGAGTTGAAGATTTTGTGACACACAGAGCTATTTTATAAGGAATTACACTGACTGTATTGAAGTGGAATGTGGTAACAGAGGAAATGGATGTGAATAGTGGTCTCTGACTTCACAGGGTACCTTCCTATACTGAGCCAACAGATCTTGCCAACATACTGGCCGACAGATATAGTGCCAACTTTACCCCTCTCCCCCCAAAGGACCAATCTCAAAACTGGAAGAATGCCAGGCACCCAGCATTACTGCAGCACAGGTTAAAGCTGCATTGTCCAAGGCCAAGAATACAACTTTCATGGGACCCAACAATATCCCTGGCTGTATTCTACATAAATTACAAAGTAAACTGACACCACATCTGTGTGCCCTGTTCACTCACAGCCTCACCTCAGGCTTTGCCCCTACTGAATGGTGCACTGCTACAGTCATCTCTCTCTCTCTCTCTCCATAAAGGAGGAGTGACTACAGACTCTGGAAATTATCGCCCCATTAGCCTGAGGAGTCTGATATATAAGGCTATGGCGCACATCATCACAGACCTAATTAAAAAGGATATAGGGAATCTCCAAGCTTTAGATCCCACGCAATTTGGTTTTGTAAAAGGTAGATCATACCTGCTCAACCTGGTTGACTTCTTTGAGTCAGTCACCAGAGCTGTGGATAAGGGTAAGGCAGTTCATACAGCCTACCTTGATCTGGTCAAGGACTTTGATACCATTCTTCACTCAGGAATTACTGATAAACTCACCAAACTAGGCATCAACCCCTATATTGTTAGGTGGGTTGCAAATTGGCTCACAGATAGAACCCACAGTATGAAAGTAGCGGACTTTAAGTCAGACTGATGACCAGTCACAAGTGGAGTCCCACAGGGATTGGTTCTGGGTCCTCTCATGTTTGGCATCTACTTGTCAGAAGTTCAGGCCAACACAGAGGGACTCTGGCTGACCAAGTTTGAAGATGACTGCAAGCTGGGAGCCATTATTAATTCCTCAAGTGATGCAGACATCCTACAAAAAGGCCTCAGTGAGACCAATGAATGGTATCGAAACCATGGCCTTAAGCTTAATGCCAAAAAGTGCGTCATCATCCCCTTTGGGAAAAACTCAGTTCCCACTAATTACCACATTGATGGGAGCCCACTGACCACTGAAGGAGTTATAAGAGATCTGGGGACACAGGCTAACAGCAACCTCTGCTTCGACCACCACATTGCCACTGTGGTCAGAAAGTCCTTCTATGTGGCACATCTCACTACCAAGGGTTTTGTATCCAGGAAGAAAGAGGTAATCATTTCTCTCTACTCTTCCCTCATTAGACCAGTCATAGAATATAAATCCTTATTTGGCATGTACCTCACTGCACACCTGCAACAGCTGGAGAGGCCACAAAAGTACATCACAAAGAGGATCCTAGACCTTAAACACATGTCCTACCTAAACAGACAGACTCAAAAAACACCAGAGACCTCAACCTCATTACAACAGAACATGCTGGAGGGACAGGTTCATAACCCAGAGACTGCCCATGCTCTGGAATAGGCTTCCCATATATGTCAAGCAGAGCACCACATTGGCCCTCTTCAAGAGAAATCTTGATGAGTGGATGGGAAATAGAAAGTTCACCCTGGGGATCACTCTAATGGCTCTACTTAATAGAGGCACTGGGAACTGACGTCAAGCGGTACAATGCCAGGGCACTTCTATGGGCTAGGCTTGCAATGGCTCCAGGGCTATTTGCCTGATACACACCTATGAACCTAAGATTAGGGACTTTTCTCAGCAGAGGTTAGAGATATTGGTTAGGCCTTACAGTTATAATAGCCAAGATTATATACCCCCAAGACAGATGATGGACAAATGAATTGCTAATCAGGTTTTAAAGGGATAAGTGTACCCCCCCCCCCCACCAACTGGTACTGCTATGGACAACTGCATTCTGCCTTTCCTTTGCTCTGTCACATCCCATCATATCATTTGCCATTTTACCTGCACTACATCAATTGGGTTTCCACCTTCAATAGCATTTATATTCTGAAATACAAAAAGGCACTTCCCACGTGTCCTGAGGGCTCCGATGAGGATGCACCTCTTCTCATGGCTGAAGTTGTCTTTCCTCTGTCAGGATCCAAGGACACTTATCCATCAAGCTCACTTAACTGGCATCAATACATTTTTATAAAACTTCTACAAGGAGTCATATTCCTCCAGCTGAGAAGGGATTAGCAGCATTCTCCTACATCTAAGAGGTAATGTGATATCTACTGGGCTTAAACTTGGTACTCTTTTACGTTTGTCCTCTTACCTTCTAGATCACAGGTTGGGTACCAGACCCAGTTTGAGTGCTGTGGAATACTTGTTTATTACATACAAGAATACAGTGAGATGAGGAAGATTTTATGAAACATAGCAGCTATTTCATACAGAACTGCAATCATTATGGGGAGGTAAAATGACAATATGAAATGGATGCAACTTCTTCTAGCCCACTCAAATTCATTATGTGAGAGATGCATCTATATCAAGAACCTAGAATCCAGGCTCTCTCACTCACTAGTCAGTTTATCTGATACTAAGCAGGTTGTCAGCATACACACCTCACCTCTTGAACCTGCCAAACCAACAACACATACACTTACATATGCAGGTCCTTACCAGAAGCTTGCCTAAACATCAGAGACCACCCAAACACAAACACAACATGATTCACATAATACATCCTCTGCAGAACATAGTACACATAATATATCACACACCAGTGTCTCACCAGTCAAGCTCCTAAGGCATAACACAAAAACAAACATCTTAGTCAAAGGTGACTCAGTTGTGAGACACACAGATATCCCTCTCACCAGGTTGGATAAGGAAAAATTCACAGTCAGCTATCTGTCAGATGCCATGATCCACCACATCACACATGCACTCAAGTCTCTCAACAACATGTACTGTTATGACTTCGTCATAGTCCATGTTGGTGTGAACGACTTGGGATGTACCTCACTGGACTATATGAAGACAGACATGTCTGAGCTTTCTGATTATACTGTATGTCTCAGGCAGGTAAGTCCCTAGCCTTAAGCAGAATTTTACTGTCACCTAGGATGATACCTTAATGCAAGCAAAAAATAATTAGACTTCAACAATTGGCTTAGTTTTTGGTATCATTCAGAGGGGATCCAGTATCTGTCAGCCTGGGATGACATGGTTAACAGACCTTGATGCACATACAGTAGTGATAATAACTGGGATGATACCATAGCTATATATAAGGCCCCAAGCATGGTATATATCATTTAGTAGCTGCCTCATAGGTACATAGGTGTACACTAGTCTAATGACCACTAAGGCCTTTATAAGTCTAGCCATGCAGTCTAATGTATCCCTCAAAATGTTTGAGCCTTACAGGTTATTTTAAGGGGCATATGTAAACTAGGGTATGATTTACAGTCTGTCGCTATCCATTAAACACATAGTTGCTTAACCTGGTGTGAATTTCTGATTTCCCATCTGCTGCTCCAGGTTATGCCTGATTAGGATTGGAGAAGAAAACTGCTTCTCATGTTCCGGGGGAGGGTATTCTCTAAGACACATAACTGTCCCCCAGCATGTCTTATTTATGTCAAAAGCAAGGTTCAAGTCCCTAGATTGAGTAGCTCTGATGCTACTGGTTTTTGTGATGTGGATTTCTTGGCATTAAGTTTTACATTGTGTCTATGGCGCCTGTGTTATTAGCTCTTCCTAGAGGATATTAATGCCTTGAGGTGATTCTATGCTTCCAGTTTGTAATCATCCACAACCTTTGTCAGATGGAGGCCTTTGACATTGGCCTTGATGTCTGATAAGTAGATGCCAAAAATTGGAGGACACAGCACTGACCCCTAAGAGAGTCCACTAGTGACCAGCCTCTTTGTGGGGATGGACTCTTCATCCTAACTTCCTGGGTCCTGAGTGCCAACTGGAAAATCAGTGTGCAACATAGATTTTATTTACAATGACCAAGTGGGGTATTGTCTCAAATTCTTTGGCCAGGTCAAGGTAGGAAATATGCATCATTTTGCCCTCATCCATTGCCTTGGTGACCTCCTTGAAATCATCTACCAGACTGAGTAGAAATTATCTTCGCTTGTCAAAACTGTGGTGGTTTGGATTCAGTGTCTGGATGTTTCTAACATCATTATTAATCATTTCATGACTTTGCATATGAAACTAGTCAGACTTATAGGCATGTCATTTCTGGGGTTTGTAGAAAGCCCACCTTTATGTACAGAGATGACTGTTGTAGCTCTCCATCCATGTGGCATGAAGCATGACTGAAAGTTATGGATAAATAGTGACTCCACTAGTTCTGATAGGTCATATTTCATGCTATTTAGTAGGCATCCTGAGATATTATCAGGGCCCGTCAATGTGTTGTTCTTGGCCTGGGATAGCCCGTTTTGGACCTGTTCACTAGTGATGGTTGGGGGGGATTATGTCCAAAGGTATTTCTTGAGGACTGACTAGGGAGATGGAGAGGAGTAAAACTGGTGAGGAGTTTGTCAGCCAGTAGATTTACTCTACCTTCCAGTGCCATGCAGGTGTCTCCATTCACAATTAGCTCTGCACATTGTTGAGTAAAGCCTTTGAGGTTATCATTGTAGCTAAGGAAGGCCTCCTGGTTGTCCTCAGCCTGGAGGTTATTTTTTTCCTCAAAATTGGCTTTGGTGGACCTGATTTGCCCTCTGTGCTATTTGTTTAGATTAATTAGAGTTTTTTTTTATCTTGACGGGTGTTTTATTTCCTGACTTTTACTATGAATTTCTTCCTTATTTTGTACAGCCTGTTAAAGATTGGATTCCACCAGAGTGGCCTGATTTTTGAAATTGTTTTCTGGTAGGCACAGCAGTCTCTATGCATTTATTAACATGAATGCATAAAGAAGCTATGAACAATTTGCCATAGACAACTGTATTCTCCAGGTTTGGAGGGAGTTGAAATTTTGTGAGGTTGTCAATAATAGGAAGTATGCCTTATAATAGTTTCTAAATGCATTGGGGTTAGCTGGGATCATGGGTTTTATATTTATTTCAAAGGGTCTTACCAGAGAGGGCATTACACAGGGGGCACACAGCATTCTCTCATGTTAGTGAGGACTACACCCGGTATGGTTGTTCACCGTGTGTGTGTGTGTGTGTGTGTGTGTGTGTGTGTGTGTGTGTGTGTGTGTGTGTGTGTGTGTGTGAGTGGACTATCTGGTCCAGCTTTGTTAGCATTTACAAAGTCCATCAGTCTCTGGTCCTGCAGGTTTAAGGCTGTGTATGATTCTCTGTTTATATTGGAGTAGTTTAAGCCAGCCATGAATATACCACTGGGTTGAATGGGGAGGGTCTCCATTAAGTTAAAGTATGAGTTATAGGTTTCCTGTGTCATAGAATGGGGGCCTATAGCAAGCAAAGAAATGGTAAGTGACTTTGCCTGTGGTAATTTGGACCTGGAGAAGCTCAAGCTCATCATCCTGTCTGACCACTCTTGAGGTGCCTTGTTATTGATAATGACTGAGACACCTCTACTGTTTAGTCCCTGCCTGTGCAGTTGCTGGCTTAAACCTGTGGTAGGCATTGTAGCTTTGCATTACTGAGGTGATTTCTGTGGCTTTAAACCATGTCTCAGTAACTGCACAGATGTCTGCATTCTCCAGGGTGAGGAGAGCTTGCAGGAAATGGACTTTCTTATTTAGACTCCTGGCATCAAGCAGTAACAGCTTTAGATCCCCTTGAGATGGTTTTGCTATGTCGGAAGGTTTGTCAGTTTGGCATTGCCTAAAAAAGGCACTATAGGGGAGGACAATGTTGTAGCCAATTTTTAAAAGCCCAGAGGGGACAGGTGCAGAACACCCTTGACAAAGCAACATGATCTGCCAAACATATCATCTCATGCTGACAAATACTGCACCTGTTTGGAATAACACCAGAAACTAAGCCAACCATTAAGGTCAATCATCATCTGTTCATGTTGTGGCATCATCCTTAGTTAGGATAGACTGTCACTGAATGCTGGGCTCATACCAACCTGCGACACATGGCCTGTCTTCATATAATGCAGGGAGGTATGTCTTAGATCATTTGCACCTACATGGTGCATTACAGAGTGGTGCAATAACATCTCCTTTTTTAATTTCCCCAAGTCTTTTGTTTTTCTAACACCATGACAGGAACAGACCCCATTCATAAGCCAAGGTACAATTGAAGTTTATGAAATTTGTATTGTTTCAGTCTTTGATGTTAGCCAGCAGTGCTCTTTGCAGCACCTGCAATGTGCCCAGTAATGACTCCTGGAATTTGTAGGGACATACATGTATTGGTAACATATCTAAGTATGATTGTAAGTTCTTTTTTATAAGACCTGTTACTCTTAGTACTGGAACTGGTATTTTCTGACTTTGTGTCTCTCTGTACATAAGACACTGTAGTCATTGGGTGTAGAGATTTCAATAATCAGTGCTACTGTTGTCTTCTTTTCATGGACTACTATATAGTTTTCCTGCATCTATTTTTGAAATGTTGGTAATGGATGATCCCATGTCATATAAACTTCATCATTTTCTATGATGCTTTGTGGCTCATGTTTCCAATGTTTTTCAGTTACTTCAGTATTATAATGTTTGCACAATCCCCAGTGCAACAGTCTTGCTATATTATTATGCCTTTCAGTATACAGTCTTTCTGCCATTATTCATGTTGTGGCATCAGCCTTAGTTAAGATAGACTGTCACTCAATGCTGGGCTCATACCAACCTGCGACACATGGCCTGTCTTCATATAATCCAGGGAGGTATGTCTTAGATCATTTACACCTACATGGTTGGGGGGGTGGCCTAATGGCTAAGGTGTTTGCCTCACCAACACAAGGTGCAGGATTTGAGTCTCACAAGGGATAATTGGCTAGGCTTAAAATGGCTCACAAGGGCAGTTAGCTTAGTACCAATCTATGAATCTGTATTATTCTATCACAACCAGCAACAAGATGTGCAATTGTTTCCAATTCTGTTTTACAAAATCTGCATTTGTCTGTTTCTCCCACATGTTCAATAGACTTTGTAAAGCAACATACACCAACGATATGTGTGTGTGTGTGATCTGACAGATCCTGGTCCCTGTTAAGCAACTGAGCATGATTTTCTCCTTATTAAGCCTGGTGAGTGGGATATTTGAGTGTCTCACAGTGGAATCTCCCATGACTAAAATATTGGGATGCTGGTGCTTTTTGGTCTTTGAAGTTGCGGCTCTGTGTGATTTGGCTTTATGTGTTGTAGTGGGTATTGTTTCTGTGGAGTGCTTTTGGGGCTGCTGCTGCTATCTGTTGTAGGTCAAATATCTGGGAGGTTCTAGGGTTTAGAAAGAGCCTCAGCATATGTGAGTCTGTGTGTCTGATCCACACTGTGTATGGTGGGTGCAGTTTGTGCATGTATGACAAACCTGGTCAGTATTATGTGTGCTTGTATGTGGGAATGCTGCCTCCAATGATATCATGTAAATATATCTTTAGCAAGATGATCTCTCCTCTATTCTTCATATCACTGTAGCTTGCAAGGAAACCCTCAATAAAACCAAGTTTTGTCAACTTATTTGTGAGGCCATTCACATTCAAATATGTAATGTTCAAATAGCCACCAGCTCTGAATTTAATCATGCTCTTGTGTGTACATGGCTCTATTCTGCTATGCCAAGCCTCCTGTTATGCTTAGAGGATATTTAATACTCTTCTTCAGTTTAATGTAGTTTATCATCAGACCATTAATGTGCACATAAACTTCCTTCATAGTCATTGCCATATGAGCAGATATTGTTACTTCTGTCATATTATTTGCCATATTCATTCCAACTTTGCTTTATACACAGATAATCTAAAACAATACAGTAAATAGCCCCAACCCCAAACACCTTGTATAACACTCTTCTACACAAACAGTAATGCTTACAAAAATGAGGTCACTCACTCTTCTCTTACAGCAGACGTCTGGCATAAAAATCAATGACATTGACTGTGTAGAGACACCATAATGAGTCTCATTAATAATCCCTATGGCCCAGGTTCAACTTGTCAATATACTGACCATATGAATCTTGCCTAGTTTTCTCACCTGCCTAGGAAAATAAAAATAAAAAAAAAGGAAAAAAACATTTTCCATGATAAGTGAATGTGGTCTTTTTGAGTAAACTTGCTCAGTTTCATCGAGTAAAAGAAAGATAATTTGAAGAGAACAATTATAGACATTGTAGTTAAGGCATATTTGACCTTGTTGCTTCATTTACCAAGAAAACATTTCCCATTTCTCTAGTAGTTTGCTAACATATCTATCATACTTGGGGCAGTTGTCATCCACTTCAGTGCATCCATGAAGATCTCTGGACTCACTGTGATTTAGAGAGCATCATATAAGGCTCACCTTTTCACTATACTGACCCTATGTATCCTCCATATTTTACCACCTTCCTAATCATGTATGCACATCCTATTTCTCTCTAAAGTGTTAAATGACCATTTGGCCTGTCAGGACACTTCTTGTGTCATCTCAGAAGTCTCTTCTCATGTTAGGACTTAGAGCCTTGCTATATACCTCAAAGTAATCATACATAATTAGCATCCACTTAATTCTCATAGGGCAATTGCCTCTTGTGGGAGTATTCACACATGACTAAATCCTTCCCACTTAATATAAAGATAGTGCAGGATATTCAACAAAACTCCATTACTTATTAATTCAGATTGTAAATATCGGTCCTCAAGTTGCCTTTTTATTTACTACACATGCTACCTCCTGAATTTTTATATTTATTTAAGCTCTTGCATTGATCACTTTTCTCTATTATATGTCCCAAACAATAAATCACTTTAGAACAATTATTCTGCTTTGTAAACAAGTGCATTCAATAATCCATAAATGTAATAGGTGCCTCTGCAATAACTCAAATCAGTACCAGTCAGATTGTCTTTCTTCTCCTCTTGTACTTTGTTATGACTGAAGGAGGAGTAGGAGTGACTTCTTCTTAAGCTCTAGTACAGTCATTACTGAAAGGAGAATTCACTCTCACTCCTTCTCCATTTTTAATCACAACACACTACTGATGTCTACAAATGATGTCTCTGCGGCATCTTCCTTTTGATAAGGGGAAATTGTTCACTTCAGCTCTCTTCAGTCTAGTAATAATTATATTTCCATTATGTCATTGCTATCAGTTTCCCTGCTGTTCCCATGCTCCTAGACATCAAATTACCAGACATAATTTTCCAGACTGTTGGTAATTTTGTATGTTTCTCAATGCCTCATCACGGTCAATTAAAGTGTTAGATCACACTGGATAAAATGTTTAAAGTAAGACAGACTCCTGAAGGAAATTGGTTTATTCTTTCCCTGGTTACAGCTGAGAAATCATTAGCAATGATGACCTAGTGTCTTCTATGTCTGAAGTGTTTTCCTCCTGCCACAGGGAGCATAAGTCTTTCTCCTTCAACAAGTAGGGTGTAAATCGGGCACCACCAGATGTGACTGTGTGAGTCTACATGTTATTATCAAAATTTCACTTACCCAAAAGTAACATCCACGAGACAACTTTGCCAAAAACTTTATTTTAATGAAAACCTGTATCACCAGAATTTTACTCTGTGAAACTAACCACTTGTCCACCATGAGGAACTTTGCCCTTTTGCCCACTATAGTGTGATCTTGGAGTTGGTATATTTAGTTAGGGGGTGTGGCTAAGTTTGATTTGCTTCTGTTTGTTTTTTTTTTTTTGTTTTGTTTTTTTTTTTTTGTTTTTTTTGTGGTGGCCAAGTGGTTAGTTTCCCAGAGTGAAACTCCACTGATTCGGGTTTTCATTAAATAAAGTTTTTGGTGAATTAATTTTGTGGACATGATTTTCAGGTAAGTAACATTTTGATAATACAAAGTAGACCCAACTGTCTACCTACAACTTGTTGTTTCTGTACATATGCTTACAGTACCCTTTCTAACCACTTGGATACCACTCCTGTAGTGCAGAATGACAGTCATGCAGCTTACACAGGTCTCACTCTCAAAGCTCTCAAGCACTTCAGCAAAGTATATATTCTTTGTACTTGTTTACACTGACAGCTTTTAGATTCAGGCACTCAGATCACTTCCACTAGCTGAAGTACCCAATTCAGTCTGCACTTTTTGTTGCTCACTTATTACTTTACTTGTACTAACCCCTTTGGAGTGGGTAACTGGATTTATGATTTTTCCAAGGTGCCATATCCAAAGTTATGCAGATGGACATTTTGAGTAGTAATGGTGATGACTGCAGTTTTTACTATGAAACAGTAGCATTTTCCAAGCTCCATTTTTCCATCCATGTTTTGACATTGTAAACTGCTTCTTGACTAAATGTTGTAGCATAGTTTTGCATATGCAAATATGTAAACATATTTGTTTGTTTTAGCATATCCTTGTATCTGTACGTGTCTTGCTCATTTTTTATATGACCCTATTCATCCAGGCTATGCCTGCAAATGGTCCATTGACATTAGTCCTCTACCTAGGTAAACAAATATAAATTAGTTACTTACTTACTTACTTAATTAAAAGAAATTGTAATTATCCTTATTCATTCAGAATTTCACCATTTGCTGAAGAATATGGGATGTAACAGTAATCCAACAAAATGTCACAGGATACCTTCTCCATGAAAAGAACCAGACACCAGGCAGGGTAAGTTTATAAGGTTATAAGCACTTTCCTTCCCTTTATTCACACTCAATACAAACGGAACGTCATCAGAAACAAAACCTTACACACTTCCCCCCTTTTTTATATACAATTCAATTGATTAATCACAATCAATCAACTTATATGAATTAAATAGTTAAGTGTGCTCTCAAGTTAAAAACACATTAATATGTTACTTATTTAAAAATATATAGCTGTGTATAACACATGATTAGTTCTCCTATAAAAAAACACATATATAATAAACATTTAATCTGCTAAGAAAATATATTTATAAATAACAATACATATATTAGATACTAACTTAATTGCTTCTATGTTCAAAAATTCCTCTTCTGTGTATTGGAAAAGGATGGTAGACAGGAGGTGTGGGGGGGGGGATAATTGGCCCTGTTTTTTTAGAATATAGGGGAAACACACTGGCAGGTTTTGTTGAATGCCACAGTTTTTCCTGGTATCAATGACAGGATTTTTCTAAGGAGCTTACTTCATTTAAAGGCATATGAGATTATATAAAAATGATTTAAGTGGTTGAACATAGAAGCAATTAAGTTAGTATCTAATATATGTATTGTTATTTACAAATATATTTTCTTAACAGATGAAATGTTTATTATATATGTGTTTTTTATAGGAGAACTAATCATGCATTACACACAGCTATATATTTTTAAAGAAAGAACATATTGTGTTTTAACTTGAGAGCACACTTAACTAATTAATTCATTTAAGTTAATTGATTCTAATTAATCAATTGAATTGTATATAAAAAAGGGGGGAAGTGTATAAGGTTTTGTATCTGATGAAGTTCCATTTGTATTGAGTGTGAACAAAGGGAACAAAAGTGCTTGTAACCTTACCCTGCCTGGTGTCTGGTTCTTTTGTTCTTTTCAAGGAGAAGGTATCCTGTGACATTTTTGTTGAATGATTTGCTTTTATGTATTTTACTATTGTGATATTGAACGTAACAGTAAGCTATCTAAATAACTTCAATCTACATTGAATGAATCGCATAGTGATCTCTATTAGTGTGTGTGTGTGTGTGTGTGTGTGTGTGTGTGTGTGTGTGTGTGTGTGTGTGTGTGCGTGTGTGTGTGTGTGCGTGAGCGTGTGTGCGTGCGTGCGTGAGCGTGCATGCGTGTGTGTGTGTGTGTGTGTGTGTGTGTATGTGTGTGTGGGAAATGCTGTATACATCAATCCCATATGGAAGGAAGCAAATACTGACATACACATGCTCAGACTTTACTGGAATATTTTTAAACATCTCTATTGGGGGAGCAGAAGATGGCATTTCACTAGTAGGTCACTGCAATAGCACCAACATAGACTTCTTAGGGGAGACTTATGCCTAGCCTACAGAGCAATCCAAGACCTGAACATAATGAACTTGCTACATATCAGTAAACCAAATAGGACTAGGGCTACCCATTCCAGGGATCTAAATATGGCCTACAACTTAAATAAGACATGCTGGAGGGACAGATTTATCTCCCAACAACTGCCACATGTTTGGAACAGGCTACCATTTCATGTGAAACAGAACACCTCTATGACACTGTTCAAGAGGATCCTGGACAAGTGGATGGGGAAGCATAACTTCTTACATGGGATAGCACCCACAGTCCTCCTGAACATGGGCAGTAATCAGTAAATGCTATCTTGGGTCTTGACTAGTATTTCCATTTTGTTACATTGCAATGAAATGACTAGGCTTAAAATGACCTTTAGGTCGATCAAAATGAGCCATGTGTTAGTCTACATATATACCTGTATTACTAACAGAAATAACAAGTGGAAGAACTTATTTTCACCCCCCCCCCCTCCGGCACTTGGATAGCAAATATTTAGTTTGTTTCTGTTTAGCTTTGGTAACTGAATGCTGTAGAAGGAAATGGAAGTTATAACTTACAAAGCTCATACCATGATACCAATTAGTCCTGATTCTGGACTTACAAAAGGATAAAGAACAGGAAACCCAGTCAAAAACATGAGTAAATTAAAAACTTCTGTGAAGGATTAAAGAGATCAAAATGGGCATTAAGGACCTGGGGGAAAAGGAGAGATGCAGATAAAAATGACATAGCAGCTATTAAAAACATACATAAAAAGAATCATCAAATGAAGATCTCGGTATAGTAAATGAACAGATATAAGTGAAAACGTCTAGACACAGAAGTTTGCAGTAGGTGCAATAATCTAATTCTAGAAATCCTATTTGAAACTTTCACAAATTTGGCTTTATTAGAAGTTCAGTAAAATGTATTAAAATGTATTAATCTTAATGGTTTCCTTTCCAGGACAGATGGCCTTGAGACTGCTTCCTCTGGCTAACTAGCTGCCATGATCTAGCAAAAGACGTTGCATCAGCAAGATGTAATGGCAGTTTAGAACATGATCAAATTACTGAAAAACTTAACTTGAAAAAGATAGAAACAGGGATTCAGAAAGATCCTCACTGTTGGTGGTAAAATCTGAGGTCAAATGGACTTTTCATGCAATGCAGGAATTTGCAATTCAGAAAGATGTTAGCAGCAGTGAGGAAGACCTCATATTCAGCTAATGTGCATGTCTCTGAATTGCCCAATCTCCTACATACATAGGCACACAAACCTGTATACCTTTTACCTATCCCTGAGTTGAAATAACATCCCCGAAGTATCTTCATATTTTCTTATCCTTGTCCTTGTAAATCACAGATCCTTACAGTCAGTCAGTAATGCCAGTCAGAGTTTCATTCTTATTGTTTATGAAGTGCATTGTGATGCTAGAAGTGTTCCCTATTAATATTTTTTTCTTTTATAGACAATTCACGTAATCATGTACACATTCTCATCTATTGTTCATCCTAGCCTTCTTCCAGAGCCTCCCACTGCGCAGATATTTCCATATTGCTCTCAAGTGTCCCTGATTTTACAGACTGATCCTGCTGTTGCCTCTTACAGGTAACCATTTAAATGCAGAGACTGAATGGCTGAAAGAACAGATTTGCATATACTAAGTCAGAGATGACTTTTCTCAGAATATTGCCTTTTCTCAGAGGTATGGCGAGCTCAGAGTTGGTATATATGCATTTGGGAAGTGTGTGTGTGGGGGGGGGGGGGCTTGTCCCCCAAAGGGAGGTGCATAGTAGGAGTTTCAACTGCTGCAAAAATAGGTTTTAAGGAGAAGAGTTATTTTCAAGATTCTCTCTTCTCTGAGTTTTTATTTTTTTTCAGCTTTTCAGCATTTGGTATATTGATTGCCAACATTTTAATGGGAAGCCTCGCTTATATATGATCTAGCACTCATAACTTACAGACTCTTGTAATGCATGAATTACACCAGATGTTAGAGTTTCTTACTTAGTATATAAAAATCACCTTATACTTCATATGCATACACCTGGCATACACTTCATGGTAACTTTCCTGAATCCTGCACATAATTTTCAGTTTCCTACATATTTGCCATAAGATGTAAACTCTTAACATTTGCCACAAGAAATAAACTCTAAAAGGCAGACTGATTACATATCTACAAGATTTAATCCAACATATTTGCTTCATGTTGAAACTCCCTTGTACATTGAAGTTTGACACAGGAAGGCAAAACTTTTCTGTAGACTCAGAAAAAAAGCTCCAAAAGTATTTTACAAATCTTTAGCATGGACCTTTTTAATCTACTAGCATTTACAATATATTGGAATACATTATGATTTCATGGCTGTTCCCAGGGGGTTGGAGAAGCAGTTTTACTGTAGCATTTTATTTTTTCAGAAATTCCTGCTGTTTGGTTACTTGATTGCAGACTATATTTTAAATAAGTGCAATCATGTGTGTCATCATTGATCAAATTTTACATTTAGTTCTTCTGTACTCTGTATGCAACACAGGCTTCTGTACATTTAGAAGAAGCTTCACAGTGAATCAGTCAGTATGTGAGATGGGCATAAATCAATGCATGAAGCATTAGGGAATTTAAGTTCACAGCTTACTTTTCTCCACAGACATAAAGTTACTTTGCATAATTTCGCCCTTATGTCTATTTTTTTCTAAACACTTGTTTGCCTAGTCATATACAGATATCATGAGCTGACACAGGTAATTAGTGCCCATATACATCTTACATTTTGCATAATGAGTAGCAGAGCCAGAATGTCAATGGCTTCATATCAGTCAATTGGCAGATCTTGGATATCTTCAAGTACTAAACAATAATATTTGAAATATAAACCCATACTTTTGTGATACAATCTAACAAAACTAAACAAATGTATCCTGCTATCAGATGTTAAACAGTGTAAGGCTACAGGTCCAGCTTTGCAGCAAAGAAGGACAAAGCTTAAATTCGAACCCCTACATCCTAAGGTCATGTAGTGGCTCAGGTGATGGAGAAGCACAGGGAGAAGGAGAGAGAAAGGCTGGTGCTGCTTCACTCAAAATGGGTGAAAGGAAGGATGGAGGCACTCCAGCATACCACAAAGACAACACAAACTGGACAGAGTTATATGGACTTCAGCAGAAGGGGTCAGGGACATGCTTTCCTCTTTGAAGGCATAACTGAATGGCAGCCTTCTTGAAGCATTTACAGGAATGTACATACCCACAAGGAAAGAAATAACAAGCTATCTCATAATTTGCCATGGGGCATACTTAGAGACAGAAAATCCCCTGATGGGTGCCTTAATAATGTCTTCTGTGACTAGCTGACACCCTGTGAAGAAAAGCTAGGTTGACTGTTCAAAGAGAGCTAATAGGTTCATAGGTTAGTACTAAGCTAACTGCCCTTGCGAGCCATTTTAAGCCTAGCCAATTATCCCTTGTGAGACTCAAACGCTGCACCTTGTGTTTGTAAGGAAAACACCTTAACCATTAGGCCACCAAATGGTTAACAGATAGTGAGTAGATGATAAAATATAAAAAAGATACTGCTTATATAGCAGTTTCCTCCTACATTCTTTATAAGTCTTTGTACAAACAGCTAACAGACACAAGGGGATGAGTTAATATAGTCTCAATGTTTGAATAGTTCTATCATTTTGACTTCACCATATACACAACTGCATTTTTTTAAATTATCTAAACTGGCTACCTATTACTACTATCACTTTTCTTCTATGCTATTTACTATATGAAATTCTAAATGATGGTTAATGCCCCTCTTTGCACAGAAAATTTCTTATCAGAGAAGAGTCTTACTCCCTAAGGAAAAGTTACTACCACTCAACCAATCCCCATTTAAAACACTCACTGGGGAATGAGCATTCTCATTCATGAACAGGCCCAGTTCTCTGAAACAAGCTATCAGCTGAAACAAGACATTAGGGTACTCTCTTACCAAGTTTAAGAAATCCCTTTCTTTTCAAAAAACATATTTACACACAACGCATGATTATCAACAATGCTTATCATACCCCTACTATCCAAAACAAAATTAACCCTTCACATTCCCCTTCTATCCTTATTGCGACTCACAAATAGCAGACCTTTTCCATATTTTTTGGAGCTGCAAATATTCCTATAAATTTTGGTATTCCCTAAAAGTCAGACTCCAAAAGATGTGGTATGAAAAATCCACCCTTTCAGGGGAATTTGCCATTCTACATATACCTCCAGAGGGGTTATTAGACTTCGAATTTGCGTCTTAGTTACTATATTTTCTCTAATTAAATTTTATATCACACTGAATTAGTTAGATGGATCTTCAGTTATGTGGAATGGGTTTAGGCAGATGGCAATTAAATATCTAAATGCTCACAAACCTCTAAAATTTAGTCAAAAAGCTCATCTGCACTTTATTGAACTTTGGGATATACTATTAGAGCACATTTTGATATGATTCCCTATGTTTCAATTTTTGCATGCTCAAGATAACTATGTTTCTTTTTTTCTAATCACCTTTTCTCTAACTTTTACTTCTTAATTCCTACTTTTGCATTGATAGGGCCTATACTCACTTTTTTCTTTTTATATTTTATTCTCTCCTTAATGTTCATTTATAGAAATATAATTATTTTAGGCAGATAGCACTGATGTAAATAGCACTCTATATAGTTTATGAGGTAAAGATGTATTAATGTAACCTTAATAGAGTTATGGTTTTTGAAGTTATTTGGTTATATTTGCTTTACAAATGTTTGTCGTGCTGCCTAATCTTAATTCAAATAAAGATTTTGGGGAAAAATAATTTCTTTTTTAGCACCTCTTCAAGGTCCTTGCACACATGATTTCTCTTATTTAGGATATAGTCTGCTTTAGACATAATGGCTAAACATTCTGCAAATGCCTCAAAATGCTACCATTAAGGCATGCCTTCACAGAGCAAATCATGTCACTGGAACTTTGTGTTGCACTTAAAATTGTATAAATGCTTACAGCTGTTTTCCTTTGCTATTTAATTCTCTTTAGTCTACAGTTCTCTATCTGTAGTATCTATTTTTCACTCACGTCTGTATGAGTTTTATTTTCACAGAAATTCAATTTTAAACCTTCAAGAAGTGATTTTATGTAGTCAAACTGTATTGCAATCCATGTGAATTGATAAAACACAATGTAAACCTGCTACTTTATTAGAAATGTATAATAGGTGTATCAAATTCTACTTCATAAAAGCCGTATAATAAACTGAATATGAAGCTTCTAATATTTCTACAACTATGTAAAACTATTTATTTATTTATATTTATTTATTTACATTTTGCTGATGGGACTAGCCCCACTAAAGGCCTCTTTTCAGGGTAGACCTGAGGTGGTATTCATGACGGGGAGAAATGTGGCCAAATCACTGAGGAACTTCACCTACTCAGTGAGTCACTTTGGGAGTCCTACTTCTTCAGGGTAGGTGCTAAAGAGGGAGGTAAAATAGAAACACAGAATGAATCATTAACTTCTAGTGACAAGAACATTTTGTTTCAGTTAGAAGCTGTGGAAGGAGATGTGGAGAAACAAGACATGGTGGAGGAGTCCAATTTGTCACATGTTGAAGTGGAACATGGTCCAGAGAGGAGACTGCAGTGACTGTGATTCAGTCAGGTGGATTAAGTACACAGATATTATTTGGATTAATGGGACAAAAAGAGACAGGCAGTGATTCTGCGCTGTTGTGAGGTGATGTGACAAAACAAAAAAAAAAAAAACTGTTTGCCAAGGAGAAACAGTAAATGCCTGATGGTGATTGCTGTGCAGAGCTGATAAAAGTGATTAAGAATTATGCAGAGGATTGTGAGGCTAAAGTAGTGACTCATTCAGTGAGGAAGTTACTCAGACAGATAAGTACAGTCTTTTCTAAATAAAAAAAAAAAAAAAAAAAAAAGCTACTGTTATTGACATATATATGATGTGGGACAGGTTAATATTGCCTGTGGGTTTTAAAGTCCTAGATGTACAATTTTCATATATATGGGAAGAGGCACATTTTCTGACACCACCTTTGAGACTGCTGAACTGCTAAGTAAATGTTCTGAACTGTTGGAGAAAAAAATAGTCTGAATATCCCTGGAATGAATTTATTTCCTTATTTATTTTTCAGGGCAGAAGCTACAAATGTTTAGAAAAGTGTGTACATAATTTCAAACTGATAAAGTTTTTGATAGAGATATAAATGTTTTTAACTGAAATATGTGAGAAAGATAAAACGTATAGAAACATCAAAAGATGATAGGAGACTGTAAAATTGGAGTGAGGGTGGGGGTGGGAGTGTGAAATACTTCTGAAAACAAAAATTGAGGCTATTGTCCAGTTATATAGCATTGTATTTATATTAGGCTGTGGGAGGGGCAGAGATATATGGGGTAGCCTAAAGCATCTTTTTTTCTCCAGGAATACTTCAACTTTAATGTCAAAGAGGTGGCAACAATGTAGAAAGAGGGGACTCTCTCTGCAAAATTGTCAAGCAGAATGTACAAATATAAAAAAAGGGGTCATTTGTAGTTTGATTGTGTGAAAAGAGATGATGTGCATAACAATGTAAAGGAAAATGGAATTGCTGAGGATAATGAAGATTGTGAAAGTGAGGAGGGGGGATGAGGTTAATACTGAGGAAAGTGGTAAGTGAATAAAGAAATAGTTGAGAATATGCAAATAGGATTACAGGAAGAGGAAGTTGTTACAGAAAATAAATTTGAAATATTTGATAAAGGAAGAGAAAATGAAGAAATGGAAGAGCAGGGTAGAAGAGTTTTAAAACATAAGTCTGTCAGAGACAGGATAATGAATAGAAAATGAAAATTAAAAAAATCAACAGGCTTTAAAAGGGAAGGAAAAGAGACATGCTACAGTTTAATCTGAAAATGTGAATAATATTAAAAGAGAAATAAGGAGAATATCAGCTTTGAAACAGTATTAAGAAGCAAAATCATGACACTATTTTACTTCTAGATATTTGCCTTATTAATCACAATAAGAGTAGTTAAACAGAGAAGTTGTGGGAAGGTAGGATAATATAGAGTTTGGGGGGTGTATACCTGTTCAGGAGTGGTGATTCTGTGGAGAAATGATTATAATTGTAATACAAATGTAACAACTCTAGAATCAGGAAGGACAGTAACTGCAGATTTAGTGAAAGGAGAGGATTTTTATAGAGTGACTTCTGTATATGCATATTATAAACTAAGAGGAAATGAAATACTCTTTGAAAATTGGCAACATATGGAGGTATTAATGGTTTAGTGGTTATGGTTGGTGATTGGAACTGTGACTTAAAGAAAATGATGAACTGTTGCAGTGGATGTTTTTCCTTAAAAGAATTAGAAGACATTTGAATTGGTGTGTTGGTAACAGTTTTTTTTTTCAGACCACTTGGCTATTTGGGCAGAATCTGTGAAAAAATGGAAACTTACTAGAAAAGCAAAGGTAGTAAACATTTGACTAATAATTAAGAATTATTAAAGAATCATGATACAATGAAGGAGTTTTATAATATTTAGAGTGAACGGTGATTACTTTTTAAAGAAAAATATAAAATAATTTATAGAGAATAAAAATGAGATAGAAAAGTTAATGAGATAAAGAGTATGCAATTTTGTTAAAAGATTTTCAAAGGATAGCAGAAGTGGATAGTAACTTTTTTAAAGAGGGAACTGCATGAAAGGAATAAGCAGAGTTGTGTCAAAATTATATAAGCAGCACTATTACTTGAAGGCTAAAAAGAAGAGGTGTTTCCTTTTTGGCAAAGTATGTAAGGAACAAGAATGGTTTAATTACAGTTGTGAAAGATGAAAGAGGCTGCAAAATATGTAGACAAACAGAGATTATGGCTACGGTAGAAATTTTCATAGAGGAATTTTTTTTTTGAAAAAGCAAGTAGAAAATTAAACATGTGGATAATGAGTATATGAACATATTCAATGAAGCAATTAGTATGGTAGAGTTAGATAGTGTTTTAAGTTCAGTTAATGCTGAGTCAAATGCAGGACTAGATGGAATTATAAATAATGTATATAAAGATATGAAAGAAGAATGAAAGATCTTGTTTTTTGAAAGTATTAAACAGTTGCGTAAAGCAGAGGAATTCAAGGTGGCAATATATTTGTGGGTGTCATCAGATTATGTTGAAAAAAGAGAAATAAATTATAAAAAGATTTGGGATCCGATAACTGCAAATAACAAAGATTATAAAATATTGATAAAATAATTAAGAAAATATATAGTGAAGTGGGATTATGGGGTTAAAGGAAAGCAATCAGAAGAGATGTTATGGGTGAAAAAACAGGTAGTTGATATTATAAAAGAGCATGGAGAAGTAAAACTGTTAGTAGAAAATATTGTGAAAGCTTTTGATAGCAGAAGTCATAAGTAGTTGTGGGATACAGCTTATAATTTATGGGAAAGCTTACAGTATTAAAGGGTCTGTTAATGTTTGCTTATAGTAATAGTGTAAGGTTTGGATGGAGAAAGTATTGCAAAGTATAACTGAGTTATTAGGTTATGTATATTTGTCATTAAGCAAAGAAAAAAAGAGGAGGAGTTATAGATTTGAAAAAGATATGTTGTTTTCATTTTTTTTTGTATGGCAGAAAACAGTAAATGGAAGAACAGTGGAATGGATTGTTAAATAATATCAGAGATATCGTTTGTTGGTGGAGAAATTTTTAAATATCAATTAAGAAAAAAGGGCATCATATTAATTTGGTTATAACAAGAAACACGGGTACTTGGTAGGAGTTTATATTTTTCCAAATAAAATAGAAAAGGAATTGTTGCAGATACTCTTTTCAATAGTATTGAGGTCTAGACTTTACTGTGTAAAAAGACATTTTGTGTTGTCATAGAGGTAAAGGTGAATTAGTGTTAATTAAGCCTATAATACTTTTGTACATTTAGCCTCTTAAAGTTTTTTTTTTTTTTTTTAATGCAGGGTGGTTCTTGAAATGTGGAGGTTAGAATTCTAAGTAAGACATTTTGCTTTCTTTTTTTTCTTCTGTTCTTAGCAATGGTGAGAATAAAATAATAAGAAAATGAAGTAATGAACAAGTGGTGCATGGCAAAATAGAATTATTTTATGGAGATTGAATATAACGGGGAAATGTAAGAAAAGAAAGTTGTGATATAAAGAAAGAATTAAAAATATTATACTGAACCATGGGGAAAAGTTGAGTGAGCAACAACAAAAAAAGTTATAAAAATAGAATAGATTGAAAAATGCAATATATGTAAAGGATTTTTATGGAAGTTAACTTTACACATGTTAAATGTTGTATAAAGTCAATTACAACTGTATAGGGACTGAAACAATAGAACACATATTACTGGGTTATGAAAGAGTTAAAAAGGTGTGGGAATGGGTACATGCAAAAATATATAGGGAATTTGTAGAAAATAAATATGGATATTTTGTATATGTATTATAGAAGTATTAAACAAGAAGTAAAATGATTTGGACATGAAAATGTTTGGGGTGATCTGGATCTTATGGAATGCTAGGACTGTGAACGTTTTATGTAATAAATGGATTTTTTCTGAAGTAATAAAACATATTAAAACCCCGTTATGGGGAGAGACATGTATTTGAAAAGATCTTTATGGAAACTGAGTTTATTTGTCAAAAGTCTTTCAAAAGATGAGTAAAAAGAGTGTATGCATGATTTTCTTTTTATGTGTATTAAAAATTAGTGATCTTAAATTAAAAATAGATAACCCCTAGTCTTTTCAATAAATGCTATGGGATGTTTTACATCCAGCTGAATTCCACTTCTTTGGAATTGTCTTGCTCTCTAAATAAAGCAAGGGACTTCCCTTACACACACTATTCAAACATAATCTAAATGAATGCAGGAGTAAATACAAATGCATCCCTGGTTTAGCACTAATGTACGTCCCTCATGGACTGGGCCAAAGTTTGTTTTTAGTTATTATTATCATTATTACTATTATTACTATATATGTTTTATATACTCTGTTGACTAAGTCCCACTCAGCCAATGACCTCATTTCAGGTAGTATTCATAATGTCATGGGGAATTTTGGTCAGAATATTTGTACTTCTCCTACTTTTTTGATAAGGGACATAGAATCATTTATATCTACCTGCGTTACCACCAACTCAGGCAGATGGCGCCTCAGATTAATATCTCATCAGAAGGATGAATGTAAATGTTCTGCACATCTTTGGGTTATTCATACTTAGAATATAAGCAATAAAATCTTCATAGGGATATATGACTAGGCTTCTAAACATCCTCATGGATCAACAGCATAGTAAATCCCTATGAACCTATTTTGTTCATGTGCAAAACATTCTTTAAAAAAATATATATAAATATATATATATATATATATATATATATATATATATATATATATATATATATTTATTTATTTTTTTGCCTTAGTTATTTATTGTGTTTATTTACTGGGATAGTCCAACTAGGCAGAAAGCTGCCCCTTTGCAGATATGGCTGGGAGGGGGGGGGCTCTAGAAAAGTTCCAACAGTACATATAGAAAATAATAAACAGGGGTATATAAATAATCAACTAATATGAAAAAAAAATTAATATAGTATATTTAATTAATAACTGCATTGTGTAATAATGAGCTATAAAACTTTTCCCACAGAGAAAACTCTAGGGAAAAAATATTACATAAGGAATACAGTAAACAAAGGTATACATGTACTCAGCAAATATGCAACATTTAAAAAGAGTTTCATTAATTAATAGTATAATCTAGAGCGCTAAGAAACATATCAAAAGAAGGAGAGAAAAAAAAGTAATGGGTGATTAAAAGTATTAAAAGATAAGAGAGACTGTTTTATGATATCTAGAAGGAAGAAGACGGAGAGGTAGAGGACAAGGAGGAGACACTGAACCAGTAAATAAAGGTCTATTGTTTAGAAATACTAGGAGATAGTACTGGAACCTTGGAGGCATTCAAACTATTTCTGATTTTTCCACAAAAAAGAGTGCATTTCATTTTATTTCATGCAACACACTTAAATAAATCTTCACAGTCATTTGCTAAGAATATATATATATATATATACATATATATATATATATATATATATATACATATATATATATATATATATACATATATATATATATATATATATATATATATATATATATATACATATATATATATATATATATATATATATATATATATATAGATAGATACACACACATACACCCATGCGTATATATATATATATATATATATATATATACACACACACACACACACACACACACACACACACACACACACACACACACACACACACAAGGATGGCAGACAACTGCACTAATAGTGCTATTGTTGCATCATTCATTATAAATTCACTAAGGATGACTTCTATTAATTCAGATCAAGACCATGAGGATACAGCTGCAGGTTAAAAGTTATTCACAACTAATTATAGCTCTTTTATGCACCCTATTCTAATAAAGATAAATGTTTTACTGCCATAACAAAAAATCTAAATAATTTCCTCTGGAAGTCTTTTTCTTGTGGTCATTGATTAGAATGAAATACAATGTTGTCACTAGACACAAAAGTTAACTCTAATCAGAAGGAATCTCACATAAAGTATACAATAACTACTGTCTGAGGTATTTTAGATGTTGTGGAATGTTTTCATCTGTTAAAGCCATTTAGAGACAAATACAGTCAAGGTTGCTTGCAATGATTGGTGTTTTATAGGATCAATTTGCTAATGATAGCAAATGGCTGGTCTTGCACTCCGTTTTTTATTCAAGCAGAGTAAGTTCTTTGGAAAGAGAATTTTTACTATATAAAACAAAGTAACAAAATAACTGAAGCATTCATAATTTAGAAATATTTCTAAAAAAGATAAACAAAACATTTAAAGTTTATGTCATACTGTTCTTTTTTTGTCCAGCTACAGTAAGTACCGTACTTTGTTTCTTCTTTTCTAAATTAAATTATGCATGCTTCTATTTTTAGAAAAATGCTGCAGTATTTTGCCAACAATTAAAATAATTCAAAGAGGGGGCCGGAATTTATTGGAGAAAACTGGAAAAGGAACCAAGATATTGGGAGCAAATAACTAGAGAGGAAGGATGATAGAATGGGAAGACACCAAGAATTTATTTGGCTTGCAGGTTAGAGATTGCCTTCCCTTTCAGAGATTGATATCAGAGTATAAGCAAAGAGAAAGAAACGGGGGGGGGGTCCTAAATGAATGGCTAGCACTGGTAGAGTTTTTAATAGAATCAAGAACAGAAGCTGCTATTAAAAAATGTATAATTAGTAGAGCATATAAATATTGCACAATAACTATAACAATCAATTAGAGGAAGATAGAAAGGATTGGGAAGAGAAATTGGATAAGCAATTCACCAATAAATAATGGGAGAATACATGTATGTCTCCCAAATATGCAACAAAATCTAGAAGATTTAGGATTTTTGCCTGAAATGCTTGCATAGATATTTTTATATCCCAAGTAGTCTCCAGATAATTTTTCCTCAGGTAGACGGCAAATGCCGGAGGTGTGAAGGGGAAGAAAGAGGTAATTGGGAACATATTTTCTGGGAGTGTGGTGAGTTGGTGGACTTTAAGGATTGCCTGTGGGATGCACTGTTGGAGATGCTGTGAGGCAGGGTTGGTCTGATGGGGGAGATGATTTTTATGAGCTATGATACAGAGTTGGATCTGCCTAGACATGGTAAGGCCTTGTTGTATCTAATAATGATGGCAGCAAAAATAACAATTAGTAGAAAATGGAAATCAAAATCTAAACCAACTATACTGGAAGTAATGAATATAGTAACAGAGACAAAACAACTGGAACTGAGGTCTTTAAAAAAGGGTAGGAACAAACTACATAAGAAAAAATGAGAATTGTGAGAACGATACATACAAGGGAGGAATGAGGCCTAAAATGAAGCAGAACTTTAATGAGCTATGTAATGTTCGAGTGAGAAAGACTGGGTAGATTATAAGTGATGTGTAATTTTTGCAACTGGAAGTGTGTCAGTATTGTTTGTGATGCAAAATGCTTGTGACTAGGAGTGTGTTGGTGTGGTTTGTTTTCATTAATATAAATATATTATTCCCTGTGTAGTAAGTGATGGTTTATTGAAAATGTTTCTTGTTTAAAATAGCTATAATTGAATAATTTATGTAATATTGCTTAGGTTATATGGTATATAGCAATATATGTGAAGTATAATGTTTGTTGTATTAATATAGTTTGATTACTTTTATATAAATGCAAATTTGCCTATGTCACAAGTGATGATTTAATAAAGGTGCATGAAGAATATATATTAATACTACAAATTAAAGCAATAAGTCTCTAAAGCATGGTATAACAAACTGAAAAAAAACATTTTGTGTTTAAAATGTTTAAGCAGTAGATAGCAAAAATAAAGACCCATGAAGTAATTCACACTCCTTTATTTGCTTTTTTTCACATATTAACACTTAATAACAATTTATAACAGCTACATCAGCACTAAATGACACTGCAGTATTTTGCTTGTTGCCTTTAACCTTCAACTTCAGAACTGGTACTCAATCAATCAAATTATTTGTTAACAACTGTTGAAATGAGAGTCTTGAACAGAGGGTTGTCCTTTGTTCCATCTCAGGGACTGGACATTAGTGCGTTAATTGTAGAATTAAAACTCTTCACCAGGAGCTTGAACCTGGACTTTCATTTCAGTAATGATAGAAATACTAGAGCACCTATGAATGTGTTTAAGAAACCATCTACATCTGTGCCAGACTCACATCCTCTTGTAGACAGTTTTGAAAGAGTATGCATAAATGATTTTTATAGCTTGTATTCGAGAGAGGCTTTTAAATCTGAGTTTTATAATTTAGACTCATTAGAAAAAACAGCACTAAGATCTCTCCAGGAAAATGATAAAATAGTGATTAGGCCCGCTGATAAGGGCAGAGCAATAGTAGTGTTAGACACGGATTATTATCATACAACAATGTGTTCAATGTTAGCAGATACAACAACATATCAGGTTATAAACAGTTTAGAGTTGAATAAAATCATTGGCAATGTGCATGCAGAACTCTATGAGCTACTGATATGTAATTTTATTGACATTGATCTTTATAAATATTTTCTTGTAGAAAAGCCATTAGTGCCTGTGATTAGAGGTTTGCCGAAGGTATACAAAACTTTGCTTAATCCTTCGTTTAGACCCATTGTGTCAGGGAGAGGCTGGCTAACTGAGAGTATTTCTATATACATTGAAAAGCAACTTAGGCCCGTAGTTGATTCAACAGGTTCAATTTTGAGAGACACCCAACAATTTTTAGAGTCTCTGGCTAGTGATGAAGGGAATTTTAATCTCAATGAAGAAGACTTTATGGTAACCTTACATGTTCAATCCCTATTTACCAGTATACCAAATGTTACAGGTATAGATTTTTTGAGGTTGTTCCTCTTGGACAAGGGTTTTAGCAATAGTAAAATTATGAGAATAACCACTTTAATGGAATTAGTGCTGGAGAATAATGTGCTTATTTATGACAGTGAATATTATTTGCAGACCATGGGAGTAGCCATGGGCACGTCATGTGCCAACTCATACGCTAACTTGGTTTTAGCGTACTGGGAATCTATATATATTTTCTCAAATAATACTTACTCTAGATTTATCAAACACTACAAACGCTTTGTAGATGATGTTTTTTTTTCATTTGGAACAGTGACCTGTTGACTTTGAATGACTTCTTGTCTTATATTAACAGTACTACCACCTTTTTGAAACTAACTGGAGAATGGTCTAGGCATTGCATAAACTTTTTAGATGTGACTTTGAAGAAGAGAGATGGTAGATTAGAAACTGAAGTTTATAGAAAGCCTTGTAGGAAGAATGCGTTTTTGTATCGAGACAGCATGCATCCACCTCATATACACAAGAACATAGTAAGGAATCAGGCTATGAGATGTTCTCGCCTGACCAGTGGCAATAGGGATTTTGAAGCAGCATTAGCTAGTTTATATGATGACTTTAAGAATAGGGGTTACCATGATAGTGACTTGTTAGCTCTCCAATTTGTTGAACGTGAAGGGAAAGCTAAACTGTATATTAATATGAGTTCTACTATGGGCACTGTAGTAGTTAATACACCAAGACATAAGAGAAGGATGGTTATCACTTATACTGATAAAAACAAGAGGATCACAGAAGTTATAAAGAAAAATTGGGGGATTTTATTGTTAGATTATAGGTTGAAAACCCTTATAGGAACCCACCCCAGCTTCTCTTATAAAAAGACTAGATGTTTGAAGGACATGTTGTGCTATGAGAGACGTAAGGATAGTGGTCCCAAGTCAGTTAGGAGAGGTACCTTTCCATGCCGTAACTGCAACCATTGCTCTTTTGTATTGAACAAGGTTAGTTTTGAACATCCAGACACCAATAAGGTTTATGAATTTAATCATTATGTGGATTGCAGGACACGTAACCTGGTTTACCTGGCTGTATGCCGGATATGTAGAATGTTTTATGTAGGGAAGACAAATAGGACTCTTCGAGAGAGAATTAGGGAGCATTTATATGCTATTAATAAAGAGAATGAAACCAATGCTCTGGCTGGACATGTTTTGTTGAAAGGCACTAGACATAGTTTTGAGTTCCTAGTATTGGAATTGATACATACTTCCATGAGATTAGGGAACATTGGTAATTTTACAGAGAAGGAAGAGAGTAAATGGATCATCAGACTGCAAGCAGATGCTGGACATGGCCTTAATGAAAGAGTTACTTTAAAACCTTTCCTTAGGGACCGTGCACTTAAACATAGTTAATTTGCACTGGTTTTAATACAACTTTTTTAACAATGTTTCTCGTGTGTTTTTTAACATTTAGTTTTCAGTAGTTTAGCATTTTTACTGTGATCTATTATAGCTCAAGTGTTTACATTAGTTATTTTGTGCTTCACAGGTGTAATTTTTCTATAACTGTAACTCTGCACTCATTGGTCCATGTGATCAAGTCCTTGAGTATTTTAATGAGATTGTTTTCTGAGTTTTTATTCAAGTCTGATGAAGCGTCCCTTGTAGATGCGAAAGCACTTACTGTTCTCTAATAAAGGATTTTTCAATCAAAGGATTTTTACTCAGACTGGTTGGCTTCAATTGTCGTGGAGTACCTGCACCTTTGTTTTACATTTAGTTTTTGTTGGTTCAGCAGGTACCTTACCCTCAGAGGATTCTGTTTTTATTACATGATTAAAAAGAAAAGGCAAAAATGCTAGAAAAATCGTTGAATAATATGACACCTTCAGATCTGCTAAAATACATTTATCAGTGTTCTCTTTTGCATTGGTTTTAGCTTTGAATGTTTAAACAATGTATGTGGTGAAGTGTATTTCTAGTGCTTGTATTAATTGGCAGGGACTTTATCACATCAAGAGAGGCTATACTTTACTCAGCAGTTCACAAGTCATGGTCTATAATCAATTTTTACTCAGTATCTCATAATATGTCTATCACTGTGAAACAAACTACACTAATCATTCCCAGGCCATTCAACTAGTAGCTTTATTTTTGGTCATTGTGAATAATACAAGTAAATGCTGTGTCATGGAAGTTTTTAACAGAAATGTGGTATATGGAGTGTTGTGATTAAATTCTTAAATCAGGTAAAATACAGGCATTTCTGACATCAGAAAGGTGTTTAACAAGACTTTGTTAAGTACGCCTCACCAATAAATGCAGTAGTTTTTCTTTAGAATATTAACACTGATCAATGGCCATCACAAAATAATGACAAAAAGTAAAAACAGCTGTTACAAATCTTAAACAAATATGTTTAACACTTGGATATATGTTTGACGCTTGGATTAACAGAGTGTTTAACATGTTTCTAAATGCCTCTGTGCTTCATGCATTTCCCACTACTGTACTGTGGTGGCCAGTCTCTGTGTGGGAGCTTTTAAAGCTGTAAAAAATGAATTACAATTAAATGTTTTTCTTTGATTACTATAGTAAATTGGAACAGGTTAAGCTCCATGCTCTAGAAAAAAATTATGCTTGGGTCTTTCTGATCATAATCCTGATAACCTGAAGGGTCTGTTCTTGGGACCTTGCATTTCTCTTTATTCACATGTAAATATTTGTCAGAGACACACACAAAAAAATTTAAATACAAGACATTCTCTCTCCTCATCTTGCCCTGCTCAGACTGCATTATTATTTAAGCCGATGACTATCCCCTGGTATCTGAAAGTGATGTTCCGCATTAGATACAAAAACAGCCATAAGCTACACTTAAGGATTCTGTCAGCATGACAATAACTGTTCTTCACTACACATCAAAAAACGTCCTCTGCACACACACACACACACACACACAGAAATTATCTGATCCTTCTGCCCCCATGTCATTTACATTCAAACCTACAAGCACCTGAGTGAAAATGTCAGCCCAGCCATGCAATTCTGACTTCATGTTTAACCAGCAATTAATAATGTTCTTTGTCAAATACTGCTTTCCCACAACTGAAATTTTGCTCACTGCGGATTCCTGATGTGCCATAACCAGGAACATGCTTACTCCTCAGCCTGAACATGCTCTTCCCCTACATGTATTCATTCATTCATTCATTCATTCATCTGTTGATTGCATTTTATTACTGGGAATACCAATCTGGGCAATAAAACCCCTTTTTAGTGGCAGCCTTGGGGAAAATGCTCCTACTAACAAATGCATACACATATAGTATACAGAGGTAGCAAACATCTCTGGTAAGACAAAAGGGGTAAAATAAAATTCACATCTAATACAATGGGCAGGGTTGCATTCACATTGCAATTGACAGTATACATAGTGGTATAATGTAATTATAATAAAAGTAACAATGAAAGATGTGTGTGCAAATTTCACTTAGATTCGAGAGGGAGAATAATACAATCATGCAGACAATATACAGGGATGCTTTTGTGTTACAACATGCAGTGTTATTTTTCATTATATCAATTAACAGGGGTGGATATCTGCGTGCAGACCACTTTTATATTCACTAAATCAGCTTCAGATTCTCTTCGAAACTCTCAAAGCATCTTGAATGAGACTGGCAGATTTGTGGTTCAGGCTAATAACAAGACTTCACTGCATTTCAGTTATGTCTGCCAACTACATTGGTGAAAGGGATATTACCCCCCCCCCCCATTCACCAACAAATTACTGGCCACTTACCAGTATTGTATATTATGGTCTTAGTTACAGGGAACACTATTCTTCCTTAGAACCCAGTTTACAATCTCAGACACAGAAAAGGTCCATACCCAATAAAAAACACATTAGACCATTTAACTAACTTTTAAGTTTACCTTAGGAGAACCTGGAGAGGTGGAGATATGCTCTAGAGAGAAGAGGAATGAAAGTCAGCAGGACTAAGACAGAATATATGTGTGTGAATGAGAGGGAGGATAGAGGTGGCAAAGGTGGATGAGTTTAAGTACTTGGGATCAACAGTTCAGAGTAATGGTGAGTGTGGACGAGAGGTGAAGAAGAGAGTACAGGCAGGATGGAGTGGGTGGAGAAGAGTGTCAGGAGTGATTTGTGACAGACAAGTACCAGTAAGAGTGAAAGGGAAAGTCTACAAGAGGGTAGTGAGACCAGCTATGTTATATGGGTTGGAGACAGTGGAATTGACAAAAAGGCAGGAGTCAGAGCTTGACGTGGCAGAGTCGAAGATGTTAAGATTTGCACTGGGTGTGATGAGGATGGACAGGATTAGGAATAAGTATATTAGACGATCAGCCCAGGTTGGAAGGTTTGGAGACAAAGCCAGAGAGGCAAGATTACATTGGTTTGAACATGTGCTGAGGAGGGATGCAGAGTATATTGGGAAAAAGATGCTAAGGATGAAGCTGCCAGGTAACAGGAAAAGAGGGAGGCCTAAGATAAGGTTTATGGATGTGGTGAGAGAGGATGTGCAGGTGGTTGGTGTGACACAGCAAGATGCAGAGGACAGGAAGAAATGGAAACAGTTGATCTGCTGTGGTGACCCCTAACGGGAGCAGCCAAAAGAAGAAGAAGAAGAAGGTTCACTTTAATATCAATTTGGATAGTTTTTTCTTGTTTGTAGTGTATCTTGTTTCTAATTATTTCATGTAGATTGTAGTATATAATTATTGTGTAACTCCAGCATTCATAACTTCACAGGGAGATACCAAGCTTATGGTCTGAATGACCATCAAGAAGTTTAGCCATTTCACTCAATAATAACAATGCCTGGAAGTAAGCAGGATGTTCACACCTGCCCCAAGAGAGAATTAATGACCTCCCATCCATTAAACGAGTCAATTTTTAAGGTTGTTAAGGAATTTCTTTGTTTGCCAAACTGGAGGCTGAGCTCTCTCAACTCAGGACTGGCAAGACCAGACAGGAGGAGAAGGAAACCACGCACACCACAAACCCAGTTTCACATAGAACTATCACAACTGCAAAACAAACACATAAACACACAAAGACATACTCGGAGGCACTGATCAAAAATCTACCAAAACTACGGAGGCCTCCAAAGCAGACACCCAAGCAACTGCCACCTCAAGACATAAGACATGCAACACATAGTTCTCAAAGTCAGTGTGCTAAACAGTCACAGCCCTTAAGGCCAAACACAATGCCAGACACACTTGTAAGAGGTGACTCCATAGTCAGACACACTGACGTCCCACTCACCAGACTGAACAAGGAAAAGATCACAGTAAGCTGCCTGTCAGGCGCTAGAATCCGCCACATAACACAAGCACTCAGGTCACTCCACAGCAAGTACAAGTATGACTCAGTCATTGTCCATGCCGGTGTGAACGACCTGAGACATACCTCCCTGGACTACATGAAAAGAGACATAGAGGAGCTCTCAGATTATGTAGCCCAGGCCGGTATGACCCTGACCCTGAGCAGTATCCTACCCTCACCAAGAATGATGCCACAATACAGAGACAAAATGATCAGCTTTAATAATTGGCTTAATTACTGGTGTCATTCTAAGGGGATCCAATGTCTGTCTGCCTGGGATGACATGCTTGACAAGCCACGCTGCTTCACAAGGGACGGCTTGCACCTGTCACCCCTGGGCTTCCGGATATTGGCAAAGGCTCTTGCCACCCCCATAGTGCCTTTTTAGGCAAGGCTCAAATGATAAACCTACCGCCCTAGAAAACAAAAATGGAGAAAAACTAAGGGTAATACTGCTCAATGCCAGAAGTCTAAACCTCAAGATGCATGCCCTTGAAGCCCTCCTCAGTATGGAGAACATTGATGTCTGTGCTGTGACTGAAACCTGGTTCAAGGCTCCTGAGAGCACCCCAGCACTATCAGGTTATACCTCATATCATGCGTTCCGTCCCCAAAATCCGGACCGAACCACAAAAGGAGGGGGAGTATCCATATTCATAAAGGATACCCACACCTCCAGGTTAGTGGCAACGCACGAAGCATCGGGACCATCCAGGTGCAATTAACCATAGGTAAAACTGCCCTACAGTTTGTAGCATGCTACAGACCACCTTCTCAAACTCAGGAAACCCACACAGCCTTCCTGAAGATACTGGAGAGTATGAATGTCTCTCCAAACACCATCATATTGGGTGACTTCAACTACCCAAACATAGACTGGGAACATTACTCAAGCCCCAACACCCTAGCCCAAAGGTTCCTGGAGTTCATAAACTCAAATGCTATGGAACAACTAGTCACCATCCCCACAAGAAGAGAAAATATACTAGACCTAATCATCACAAACATGGGGACAAAATGCTCCACACCGGAAGTATATCCCTCATTGGTGAGATCAGACCATAAATTAATCTCATTGGAGATCCACATCCCGCCCCCACCCCCAGCAAGAAAGACCACAGTGAAGAACTTCTCAAAAGCAAACTTCACACTTCTTAAGACTGGAGTGGTATCCTTCAAGGCCCCCGAGCCAGTGGAAACCACAACCCACGCTGCTGAAACCCTTACAAATGCCTTCTACGAGCACCTCCAGGAATGTATGGATCAAGCAATCCCTAATAAAATCAAGACCCTTTCCACCAAAGGCAGGCACCCGGTCTGGTGGACCCCAGCCATAAACAAACTCTACAACAAGAGGAGAAAGCTACTACATGACAGAGCAAAATCCCTAAAAGGGAAGGCATCTCTGATCAATACTAGCAAAAACTACGATCACTCATAAAATCATCCAAGGCCAACTTTGAGAGAAAAATCGCTAATGACACAAAAGACAATCATAAGGCCTTCTTTAGCTATGTTAGAAACCTGGGTGGAAACTCCCAGATATGCTCAGAATTAGTCCAAAATGATAAAAAATCACTGAACCCACAGACATTGCCAACATACTGGCAGACAGGTTCAGTGCAAATTTCTCCCTCCCCCCAAAAGGAGAAATATCTATCCCACCAGAGTCTAGCCTCCCAAACCTCTCAGATGCCCAGGTGAGAGCTGCTCTCTCTAAAGCAAAAAACACAGCATCAATGGGACCGGACGGTGTCCCCGGCTGTGTGCTACACGAACTCAATGAGGAACTAAACCCACACATAAGGCTGCTGTTTAATCTTAGCCTTACTACAGGATACGTACCCAAAGAATGGCGTACGGCAACTGTGGTCCCACTCCACAAAGGCGGTGCTTCTACGGACCTGGAAATTACCGCCTCATAAGCTTGACGAGCCTTGTCTGCAAAGCTATGGAGAGGATCATAACGGAACTCATAAATAAAGACATTGGGGACCTACAGACACTGGATCCTACCCAATTTGGCTTTGTCAAGGACAGATCCTGCCTCTTGAACTTGGTCAACTTTTTTGAAACAGTCACTAAGGCCATTGATGAGGGTAAGGCAGTTCACACAGCCCACCTTGACCTAGCAAAAGCGTTCGACACAATACCCCACTCGGGCATCATAGAAAAGCTCACCAGCTTAGATGTAAACCCATATGTCACAAGATGGGTTGCAAACTGGCTCAAGGACAGAACACACAGGGTTAGAGTTGCTGTTGCCATGTCAGACTCTAAGCCGGTCCTGGCGGTGTCCCACAGGGCTCAGTCCTGGGCCCCCTCTTGTTCGGCATTTATTTTTCTGAAGTGCAGGCAAACATAGGGGGATTGTGGCTGACAAAATTTGCAGATGACTGCAAACTGGGCACCATAACTGACACTCCATCAGACACAGACATACTCCAGAGAGGTCTCATAGAAATGGATAACTGGTGCCAGAGCCATGGCCTTAAGCTAAATGCCAAAAAATGTATAGTCATACCCTTTGGGAAAAACAAGGTAACCCCTAATTACCACATAGGTGGTAATCCATTAAACACGGAAGAAGTTATCAGGGACCTGGGGACCCAAGTTGACAGTAACCTCTCTTTTGACACTCACATTGCCAAAGTGGTTAGGAAGACCTTCTACATTGCCCACCTGATCATGAAGGGATTCACATCCAGATCAGGAGAGGTCATTGTACCCCTGTACTCTTCACTTATCAGACCAATGATTGAGTACAACGCCCCATTCGACATGTACCTTACCCGACACCTGCAGCAGTTGGAAAGACCCCAAAAGTTCCTCACCAAAAGGATAAAGGGGCTCAAACATATGTCATACGATGCCCGACTGAAGAAACTCCAGCTCTATTCAGTCGCATACCATCTGCTCAGAGGTGATCTGTGCCTGACATACAAGGCCATGTCCAACCCGGAATTAATGGACATGCTCCACCTCAAAAAATCCAAATCCACCAGAGCCATGAGAGCAAGAGACTTAAACCTCAACACGGATATAAATAGGACATGCTGGAGGGACAGATTCATCACCCAGAGACTCCCTACACTATGGAACAGAATCCCAGTCCATGTGAGGCAGAGCCCCTCACTGACTCTGTTCAAGAGAAATCTTGACGAGTGGATGGGAGATCGTAGGTTTACCCCGGGAATCATCTCTGTGTCACTGCTGGACAGAGGCACAGCAAACTAATGGGTATAGTATTCTCATCCTAAGGGGTGGTGAAAGCCACACACACTCTGGCTAGGCTTATAAATGCCCTAGGGCAGATAGCCTAGTATGAACCTATGAACCTATGATGCACAAAAAGGAGTCATTTTCAAATGCAGATTTGTCCAGTTAATTACCAATATGCCAGTGGGGTATTGTTAAGACAGTGGTAAGGATTAAGCTCTACAGTGCAGGTGTTAGTTCTACCACTGGTTCTATAAAGTTGTGTGTATATGTGTGTGAGATAGAAGGGAGGGAGGGTGAAAAATTTAGATGGCTTTTCAGAACTTGAAAATATAGATCCCCTCCCAGGATCCAAAATGAGATAGAGTATAAAAAGAGGGCTGTTAATTATGTGACATCTCTGGTTACCTAGGGCTATGATTTTCTTGATAAGGAATTTCTAAGGTCTTTTGAGTTTTTGTAAATGTTTATAAAGGTATGTGCCAAACAGGTCATTACATTAAATGACAAGTCAGTTAAGGGAGATATAATATCAAAGTATGATTTTTTGGACCTTAAGGAAGCTCCCTAATGGATAAGTTGTGTCAAGTAAATTGATTTGATAAACACAACTGATACAGGATGATCAAAGGAAGTCTCGTTATCAACATAATTACCTTGATTTTGGATGAATATGCCAATTTTGGGAAAGCTGTGATTAATATGGTAAGAAGAGAGTTGCCTGATTTCCCAAAAGTAACAATACTACATTTCTTGTTGTTAAGGTTGAATCCATTATTAATACAACTGTATATGATCTGACTAGCCCTTAATGGAGAATCTGAGAATCAAAAGGGCTTTGATATTCCCATTCAATTTGCAGACACCAACAAATTTGGTTATCAACAGACTTCTGATCTTTTCACACCAGAGAAATAATTGCTTGAAGGGACTAGGCCAATAAAAAGAGTCTAATGGGACAATATTTGTGTCATACCTCTGGCAAGGTGAAATAGCTCCAAATTTAACTATGTGAGTTCTGTCACTACACCAGTCAGCTATCCAGTATAATCTAAGGGTAATAATGTTGAGCTGGCCGAGTTTTTCAATAATACATGCATGCAGAATGGTGCCGAAAGCCTCAGCCAGGAAGTAGTTAGCAGTATAGAATGGCTGACCTGAACTCAAAGCCTACATCCCCCTTTCAAATACATAAACTAGGTTGAACAGACGTGATTGGCATTTTATAAATCTAGGCTACTTGGTGTCAACTAACTGGAGATTTAGCAATTATGCATTACATTACATTACAAGAAATACTAGCGAGTCTAATATGTTTATATGTGTGAGGTTAGTTGTGGGTACAGTTGGATCATGGTCAAATGGGGCTCTAGGCAAGGAAATAGACCCACACACAGTCATACCAATATCCCTTACTTAGTTATCTCTCCTGACAGTGTTCTTGGATTGTCCCTGAAAGGTAAGCTTAACAAAATGATAATAAAAAGGACAGGACATAACATTTTCTGAAGAATTAAGAAACTTTAATGCCTGGCAAGAATAAGAACATAGACACTTTAAATGCCTGTCAATATTTACTGACTGTAACACCAGGAATACACACACACAATGCAGCCCTTGTCAAATCCACATAAGCATCTTCTCATCTTTAATGCTTCGTGGCATAGCTTGCTAAAATGATGACAACTCTGGCAACTGGTAATGGACCACATGACATCAGAGCCTTTCTCAAAAATGAGCTGTAAATGTACAGTACTAAAGCAGATAACTGGGTTGGGAGATATGGGCGAGACCTTTTTTTTGTGACATTTATGACCTCCCCCAGACACAGGCAGCTGTCTTGGTCTCCTTGTGCTTGATGCAGCCCTGGTTATGGGACCTAATGTAGAGGAATAACAGAGCTTGTTTCTCTACATCTAGGACACAGTACTATTGTTCTTGGTTATGGATATGTCAGAAAGATCCTGATCCAAAGTGATTTGGGACAAGCTGATCTAAAGGGGGAGCGGGACATCTCCTTTTCTTTCTATTTTCATCATTTCTTTTGGTTTGGTTTGTCTGCCAAAATGAAAGGATGCTAAGGACCCCATGGTTTGCAAGAAGAATCATTTCAGAATAAGATTACTTTTTTCAGTTATTCTATGCATAAGATTAGCCTTCTTTCAGCATCATTAATAGGTCTAGGAATTATCAATGTGTAATATATAGAAATACATTGGAAAATTAAAAAAGAAAAATAATATAATCAAATTACTGAGCTGAAAGAAATTGAAAATTAAAGCAGAAAATGTGCTCTCATCCTCAGAGAGAAATAAAATGGAATTAGTTAGCAACTACGGCAAATTGTATAAATGTCCTTCTGATTAATGAATTAAGATTACCAAAAGGAATAAAATATTATTTCATCTTGTCTTTTAGGAGTTACGTAGGAAAACTATATTCATATGCATTCTGATTCTTAATCCAGCTTTTCAAAATATGATGCATAAATTATTAACAAATAATATGCAAACAGCAGATATTTAATTTTCAATTACTAATCTTCTGCATATACATAATAATATCCAAACAGGATTCAGTCACAAAACTGGTAAGAAAGAAATTGGGCAAGCAGTATTTAAACAAAAACTAAATGACTGCCAGACTCTGATGTTAATCATTCAGCCTTTTACAAAGAATTACTAGGCACACTTAGCAAAGTACTATTCAAATCAGTTAACTATAAAAGGTACTGAAGTTCTTTCTAAACCACATAAAGACCGATCCAACAGAAATCAACTGACTCTTCCAAATCAACAAGATAAACAATATATATTGGAATCTGCTTATAGAACTACGTCTTCCATTGTCTGGAGACTTTATACATGGAAATTTTTACATAGATCTTTTTATACACCTTTGATGATGAATAAAATAAATAATAAAGATAATCTATGTAAGAGATGTAATGTAGAAATTAATGCTGACTGGGCTCATATGTTTTATGACTGTATAAAATTGAAAGAATACTGGAAGTCAATTAATGAATTTTTGCAGGCTCTTTTTACAGATAATTTCATTATTTCTAAATCTCTTATATTATTCAACACACCTGTACCTCAAAGTGTTAAAAGGTTAAGCTTCCCTTGTTATGGTCTATTCTAGCAGTGGCTAGGAAAATAATAACTAGAAATTGGATTTCAGATACACCTCCTTCGTTCAATGAATTTAAAAATGTTATGAATATAGTGTGCCATATGGAAATAAACACAATTAGGACTAGAACAAACAGAAAAACATCTTATTTTATTGTATGGGATAATTTACAAAATTTGTTAAAAAAATTTTAATTTCAATAGCATGATATTTTAGTTTAATTAATTGATCTGATTGTAGTGGATGTCTTTGTAAATACTTTAGTTGTTTTGTTGAATATTATAATAATACCTATTTTTAATTACTTGTATAAAATTGTTATGATATTTCTCTTATATGTTAAAACAATAAACCTGTTTTGAAAAAAAAGAAATCAACTGACTCTGTGAATGCAGATATAAAAGGTGTGCTATTTATTGTAGCTGAAAGACTCAAAGGAGTGATCTAGCGCTGGATTTCTCTTTTCCATTCTGGCTTTTTGGTAACAGGTTACGCTTAAGACAATGGTTGGGATTCAGAAGTATTTGTCACATTGTTGTCAGCAATTGTGTATGGTAAGTGGCCATAAGCAGATTCAGTGTGATTCACAGACTCACTGAGCACAAGCAGGGGAGCCTGAGAGCATAGCTTACAGCAGTGCATGCTTATGGTGGTATAATTAGATGGTAATGAGCATTAGTATTAAAATTAGGTGTTCCGTGTATGCTAATATGTGCAGCCAATATGGTAGAGTGATTCATAAATGTATAAAATCTGTGGCTGGAAGCACGACTGCCATTGAATCAGCCACAAAATCATGCCCTGGGATTCATGAAAGGTAAAACTCCATGCAGGAACAGTGTAGAAGCTCATGCATGGAGCTCGGCCGCTGAGCAATTCAGCAAACAGCTGATCCGACGTGCACGAGCCTGTCTACACTGTTCCTGCATGGAAGACCAAGTGGCATGCCAATCACCTCACTTGCTGGTGAAAACCATGCAAATGAGGTGAATTAGCAATTCAGGAAGCTGCCAGGTCTCCATGCAGTAACAGTGTCAGTGCAGAAATATGTTCAGTTACTAAATGAACACATTTCTGCAAAAAAGAAAATGGAGGCATGGCAGCACAAATAAAAGCATGTACTCGCATATGTATGCATGCCAACTGCCAAATATATGGCCATTGGCATGAATAAATATTTCATTTTTTTATAAAATATTTTTTCTGGTTGATACTGGCTGTTTAAGCATAGCACAGTGGCTTACAAACATGATAGTACCGAAAATAAAAAAAAATGTAAAAACCCAAGTTTAAAGAAAATCTGCATTTTGCCATTATACTCTATGGCATGCAGAATCAAAGCAATACCAGGGGACAGTGGTTGTCAAGGGGAAAGGCTCCATGTCAGTGCAGTATCTATGTGCTAAGGCAGTGGGGTATGCAAACGAGGGGTAATGTACAGAATCACAAAATATTCTAAGTCCAAAACCTGCACCTAACCATGTAGGTGCTAGAACAGGATCATGTAGGCAGGAGGAGCAACTAACAGGAAAAGGGGGTGTGTAATGCTTGCTGTGAGCACACTGGAGCACTGTTGCCCAGGTTTGCACTTAACTAAGCCCAGCTAAGCAAGGGGGTGTGTTTGAGGCTGTATAGCCTTGTTTACCTTGCCTAAATGGGTGTGCATGGCATACACAGGGATTTAAACCACAAAAATAAAAAAAAAAAATACAGGAAATGGCAAGTGGAACAAGAAAAAAAAGGGAACTAGCAAAATAGAGGCACTCAAATACAAGTAATAAAGCTGGCAGGTGGAATGTATCATACTCAACCAATTACACAGGCAACATCTGCAACACACCACTATAAACTATGCAAACACCTTTCAGTCTGATTTTTCCCACAAACTCTACACCACCAGTGTACACAGATGGGGAAATTTTACTGACAAAACAAACAAAATGTTAGGATTGCTGTTGCTCTCATACATCAGTATGTGCAAGAGGCTGTGGGTGGTGAAGAGGACAATACTGACAACCACCCAGGACTTATGAGGAGGAGGAGAAGAGTGTTCAGGCCTAGGGTAACCTACCATGGGCTACATGATCTGAAGATAGTAGAGCACTGCAGGGTAGACAGGGCATACTGCAGCAAATTGTGGAGCTGTGCCGGTCTCGTCTCACATCCAGAACAAACAGTGGGGAACCCATTCCAGTGGAAACCAAGGTATGTGTAGCTCTAAGAATACTATCTACGGGAACTTTCCAAAGACCAACTGGGGATATCATGGGGGTCTCACAGGCATCTGCATCCAGGATACTCCACCAGTTCCTGGGTGCCATGTGACCACATGCCGAGGAGCACATTAAATTCCCCACCACCTGTAAGGAGAAAACCCACAATATGCATCTCTTCCACTGTGTAGCAGACTACCTGGTGGTAATGGGTGCCATGGACTGCATGTACATCTACATCAAAGCAGCACCTGGTTACCGGGGTAGAGTCTACATAAACTGCAAGGGGTTCCACTCCATTAACTGCCAGGTCATGTGCGATGCCCAGGGCATCATCATGAATGCGTGTGCTGGCTGCCCTGGAAGCTATCACGACACCCACATCTGGCATTCCTCACAGCTATATCAGTGGTTTTCCAGGGGGGACATCCCGTATGGCCATTTAGTGGGGGATGCTGGCTATGCACTAGAGCCATGGCTGATGACACCCATCAGAAATGCACACACACCCACATAAGAATGCCATAATGATGCACACGCACAAACCAGGATCATTATAGTGTGTGTGTTTGGGATGCTCAAGTCATGGTTCCACCGCCTTGACATATCCGGTGGAGCCTTGCAGTATGTTCCAGCCACATGTGCACACATGGTAATAGTATGTGCCATGCTACACAATATGATCCTGCAGAAAAAGCTGCAGCAGGAACAAAATGGAGAAGGGCCACACAGCCTCCCACCATTGCCAAGGCCTCCACAGGCACAGAGGGACTTGGAGGAGGAATATCCTGTGCCTGCCCCTGTAGGAAGATGAAGGCGTGGCCAGTATGCCCTGGCCTTGGCAAAGAGGCAACACATAGCACATACACTGACACTGTAGGGTCCCAGGAACAGATCTCTCTCTCTCTTTCTGACTCACACATACAGTAAAATGGATGCCAAACATCACACCACCTATACCTGACCATGTATAGGCAGTGTATTGTGTGCATTCAACATAGTCAGCCCTAAAGCACCATCCTCACAACAGCTGCAGGCACAAGGTAAGCCAGTCTCTGTAACAAATTAAAATAATGGGGTGGAATATACTGAAAGCATAGCTATGGTATTGATCAAGCATGTAAAGGAATGGGGTGGCTAACCGAGATAGCAGCAGACAACTTACAGCTCTGTGGGACAGCAGGATGTGTACCCCCAATACTGCCCTACCCACACCATGCAGTGCTACCCTATTTGACAAATACCACTACAGCATATGTGGTGAGCCAAATAACTGGGGGGGGGGGTCGTAGGTCACATGCATGGATGTCAAAGTGGGGATCCCACACCCACTACCAACCCCACACAGCAGATCAGATGTAGACAACCACAGAAAAATGGCTGGCAAAGGCCCCACATTGCGACATCCATGAAAACCCCACCCACAGACTTTTACACAGTGATATCACAGCAGATCCGGCCGTGGCAGTATGGCTTTGAAAGGTAAGAAGTCTGTAACTACAAATGCCTATGCCAGAACACTCCAATCTGTGGTTGATACTGTTATGCCTGTAGTCTGAAAGATAGGGCATACCACTATGCTACATGGGACCAAAATGTTAAGCAAATATCAGCACAGTCTGTGCAGATGTGTATCGTGTACAATTGTGTCACCCCCACCATAGTCCCATAGCAAATCAGTAACATGTTCCTAGACTTAAGCAACATCCAGCTGTCACCCAGACTGATGGCGCAATAGTAACAGAAAGCAATTGTCAGTAACACCCACAGTCAACTTACTGGTGCCATCCCAGGGGTGTCTCCTGCCAGCAGCCTGGAAACATCTGATCATCAAAATGCACTGCCCTGCTACAGATGGCCTGCATTTGTCACACCTGGTCTACAGGCCTCTGGCAAATGCCTATGCCTCACCCACAGTGCCCTTTAGGGAGTTTCATGGGGTCCACAACACCAACATAACACAGTCCACAAAATGCAAAGAAAGGCCATGCTGACAACTGCTAGGAGCAAACCTGCATGCCTCAGGGAACCAGAAAATGTGACAAAGCAATCTATAATGGGTGATGAACGTCCAAAGTGAAGGACACCTATACCACAATACTGCTCTAATAATGTTATAAAGTTGATGAAATGATTTGTATTAGCATGGAATATCTGATGGGTACGAAGTCTGAAATTGCAATGTCAACTGTTAGTAATATCTGACTTCAACCCTGACTGACTTGTAAAACACTTTTGTCGGAAAACCACACTTCCTTGGATAACCAGCAACATATATGAGTCATGGATGTGAACATTCTGTGATACTCTGTAAAGTCGATAGGCAGGGCTAGGAGCTTAAACATGGGAATGCACTCACTGCAGGTAGGCATAACCCTGGAAGACGGTGACATGTTTGCAACCAGAGAACCCTGGGCCACAGCCATGGGGAGTAACACACCCCTCCCTGATCACTCATCCTGTGCAACATCCTAACCCAAACATGTGTCCATCCAAGCAAAATGAGGTGGGGCATACATATATGTGTAACAAACACAAACCTACAGGCTGGTCAAACAGTCTAACATACACAAGACCCTCCAAGTGCAGTCAACCAATGAGGAGAGCCTAATTAAAAGTACTGGTAGCTATAGGCAAACATATCTGCCCAGGACCCCCCCCCCCGCCCCACATATCCTATCCCTACACCTCTATATGAAGTCTACCTGTTACCCTGATCCTGTCTGACTTATATCACCCAACTGTGGACTGGAAATCAGACCAGGCCAGAACATAAATGCACAGAGATTCCACCATTGTAATATATCACCAAGGTGCTGGACCATTTCCACAGCAATAGCAGTCAATTGCTTGTAGGCACACCCCTCAACAGGCTGGACAGTGCAAGAATGTGTAGCATTTGGCCCATAAACCTTGTGTGTGCATCATCCATCCTGTATTTCTCTGGTAAATCACTGTGATGATCTGAGGAGGTATGTCACCAGGTACTGAAACAGTAAATGACAGTGTCAAATTGCATATATGAAAGATGTCTGCTAAAAACAGCCCTGCAACCCTTGCAACCCATAGATTACTGAGAGAAATTGTCAGAATTATTGTATGGCTGATTGTCCCCACATTTTTATAGGCTATCTCCAGATATCCTATACCAACAGTTTGAGAGGTATGGTTGTAGCACAAAACAAACTGGACTGAAGTACAACAATTCCTGGAATTGATTCCCACGTGTACTATAGAAGGACACACTGGGCATGCTCATACACTTAGAGAAATGTCAGTAGGCTCTATGAATGAACAGGCCTTCCCCACCCAGTGACACACAGAAATGTCAGTAGGATCTAGGAATGAACAGGCCTTCCCCACCCAGTGCACTTTCCATTGGCCCATCTTAGCAGTCCTGGAGATGTCTGTCACCATAGAAGTCACTTTTGTTAGGCCCAGCTCCATAAGTTCTGTGGTTATGCGATAACTGCATAACACTATAGTACAAATAACTATTCAGGTAGGAGTTATCATCTCAGTCCTAGCAAATGTAAAATTGTGTGTGTGTGTGTGTGTGTGTGTGTGTTCACAACTAAAAGCTTTCGGGTCCATTCAAACCCAGTACACCTCCCCTATCCCCACTTTAGCAGTCCTGCAGATATCAGTCATCTTAGACGTGCCTTCCGCCAAGCCACAGACCCATATCCTCTGTGGCACGTGCAATAACTGCATAACATGATAGTACAAATTAATTAGGTAGGAGTTCTAATCTCAGTCCTGGCAAATGTAGAAGTGTGTGCGCTTGTGTGACAGTTGTGTGTGCAAGACTTAGGTAGTTGTGTGTTTGTTTATGGGTGATACAGTTTTATGCCATTCCCACCAATGACACTTCACAGTGCCCCACCTTATCAGTCTAGATTATGTTAGTCACTTAACAGCAACTTTGGCCAGCTGTCAGTCCTATATGCTCAGTAGTGTGTGTGATAAATGCTTAATACTATAGTAAAAATGACTAGTTTAGCAGGGGTTCTACTCTTGTATCCAGCAAATGTGTGTGTGGGTATGTATGTTTGTAAGTAGAAATATTTTGAAATGTTCCACACCCACTGCCCTACATTATCAGTCCTGCTGATGTCATTCCCCATACCAGCACCTTTGGTCAACTCTCAGCCCAGTAAGCTCTGTAGCACATGGGGTAACTGCAGAACAGTATGGTACAAATCACTAGTTAGGTAAGGGTTTTACTCTCACATCTGGCAAGTGTGTGTGTGTGTATATGTGTGTCTGTTTGTAGGACAAAGTATTTTGATAGGTTAAATGCCCACAGCACTACTTTATCAGTCCTGCTGATGTCATTCCCTGTATAGGTTCACAAGTGTGTAGTAGGTAATGGCCCAGGAGCCTTAACAAGCCTAGCACATAGAAGGGCCCTGCCATTGTGCCACCCGACATTCCGTCTCAGTGCCTGTATCAAGTATAGCCACTGCAGTGATCCTTGGGATGAACTGTCTATTACCCATCCACTCATCAAGATTTCTCTGGAACAGGGTCAGCTAGGTGCTCTGCATGACATGTATGGGATGTGTATTCCAGGGCATGTGCAGTCTCTTGGTGAGGGACCTGTCCCACCAGCATGTTGTGATGATTGTGGTACTGAGGTAGAGGTCTCTACAGTGTGTGGTGTGGATGGATTTATATGTAGCATTTCTAAACCAGCTGGGTCAGACATGGATTTGTAAGTCAAGCACAGACAGCTGCTAATTAGATGATATGACACACAGAATAGCTTGGGTCTGCTGAGTCTATCTGTGCAGGATGTGTGCTTAATGCCTAGGAAACCCTTTGTGAGGTGCTTCTGTGGCTTCTCCAGCTGTAGCAGATGTCTAGTGAGGTACATGATAAATGGGCCATAATACTTGGGGAGTGGTCTAATGAGGGAATAGTAAGACAGAGATCATTAGCACATTTTCCTGGATGCAAAACCCTTGGTAATGCAATGCACCATATAGAAGGTATATGACCACAGTGGCAATGTGGTGCTTGATGGAGAAGTTGCTGTCAACCTGTGTCTTCAGATCTCTTATAATGCCTACAGTGTTCATTGGGATCCCATTGATGTGGGACATACTGGGAACTGAGTGTTTTACCAAAGGTGATGATGATGTATTTAGTGGTGTTAAGCTTCTGGCCATGGTTTCCATACCACTCATTGGTCTCAGCGAGGCCTTTCTGTAGGATGTCTGCATCACTTGTGGAGTTCATAATAGCTCCCAGCTTGCAGTCCTCTGTGAACTTGGTCAGCCAGAGTTCCTCTGTGTTGGGCCAGACTCCTGAGAAGTAGATGCTGGACAGGACACTATCCAGTACTGATCCCTATGGGACACCACTCGTGACTGCTTGCCAGTCTGACTTGGAGTTTGCCACTGTCACACTGTGTATTCTGTGAGCCACTTTGCAAACCACCCACTGATATAGGGGTTGATGCCTAGTTTGTTGGGTTTACCAATAATCCCTGACTGAAGAATGGTATCAGAAGCCTTGGCTAGATTGAGGTAGGCTGTATGCAGTGCCTGACTGTCATACACAGCCCTGGTGACTCACTCAAAGACGTCAACCAGGTTGAGCAGGCATGATCTGATATTCACAAAGCCAAACTGTGTGGGGTCCACAGTTAGTAGATCACCCATATCTTGGTCAATCAGGCCCCTGATGATGCACCCAGGCCCGTACATAGTAGACTTGTCAGGCTAAGGGCCCAGTAATCCCCAGGGTCTGTAGATGCTACCCCTTTATGGAGAGGGATGACTGTAGCAGTGTGCCATTTTGGAAGGACAAAGCCTGAGGTGAGGCTATGACTGATCAGGCACACAGATGTGGTTCCAGGTCTCCTTGTACGTCATGTAGAACACAGCCACAGATATGTTGGGGTCCCATGGAAGCTGTAGCTTTGCCTGTGGACAATGCAGGTCTAACCTGGCCTGCATGAATGCTGGGACCCTTGCATTCACCTGCCATTGCAATTGTCCCCTTGGGGGGGAGGGGTAAAGCTGGCATTGACTGGTTGGCAAAACTGTAGCCAATATCTGTTGTGTCAGTATAGGAATCAGCATTGTGCAGTAATTCACAGCACGTGTGGCTATTGCTGTGGAGGTTGTTGATATGACTATCAAAGGCTTTTGTGATTGTTGTCAATCCTATGCCTTCATGGCCGCCTGTAGGGGATTCCATGAGGAATTCCAAGTTGTGTTTGAGGCTAATAAGGGGGTTTACCAGTCTTGGGACACAACCATTTTCTGCAGCAGTGTTCACCTTCTGTTGTACACGTTAGTAATGCCAGGGGGACATCACAACGGCTTCCAGTGTTTGGAGGACAGTGTCTGCATTCTGCTGGATATGGCTAGTACCATGCATCCATGTAGATGTTTGTACAGTGCATATGTGTATGATGTGACAGTCATGCAGCTATTTCCCATTGGCATGGGTGCAGTGAAGTCATCCACCCCTGTTTTTATGACTGCAATGTCAGCACTGGACAGGTTTTGCAAGGTGGTTACCTTTGTGGGGGTGTGGGTCAGATGTTGGGCTCCATGTTGATTAGATCGTGTTTGGATCTGACCAGGTAGGGATTGACAACTGTGGTCGAGCAACAGTCCCATATGTAAGTAATCAATACAGGACAAGGTTGTTGCATCCTCTACTGGGGTGCAGTATGAGCCAGTCCAGGCCATTGGAACTGATGAATTCCATGAAGCATTGGGCAAGTGTACTGGTGCTTGACTACTTTCCCCAGGTAAAGGAGGGGTAGTTGAAGTCTCCTACTATGTCAGTCTTGGGTTGGACCTTCATAGATGCCAGGGTGTTGAGGAATGTGGATTGACAGTCTAGGGACATAGCTGGGGACTGATAGCAGGCTATGGTATGGATTGTTCTATTCCCCAAAGTCAGTTTTACAGGAAGTACCTCTGATGCTTTATGCTTGGTACTAGTCTGGAGCTGTGCATATCCATTATGGATATGGAGACAACGCCACCTATGGAGTTGTGGTCCATGTTTTGGCAGTGACAGCTTTGGAATGCATCATAGCATGTTACTGCAGGGCTGCTGTCTGTTGCTGTGACCTACTTCTTCATTACAACACAACTGTCAATGTCCTCCAGTCTGAAGAGTGCTTTGAATGACTGCATCTTGACAGTTAGATGTCTACTGTTGAGCAGCATGACCCACAGATTGCATACATGTCTAGCTGTTACAGTGGTAATTTGATTTGGAACACTGCCTATTAAGGCACTATAGGGATGGCAAGACACTTACCCTGTACCTGGAAACCCAGGGCTGACAGATTTAGGACATCCCTGGCAAAGCATTGAGGTCTGTCAATTCATGTTATCCCAAGCAGAGAGATACTGGATCTCCTGAGAATGACACACAACCTGTAAGCCAATGTTGCAGTCAATTATCTATGATAGTACTGCAGCATCAGTCTGGGTGATGGCAGTGTACTGCCCAGGGCTACTGTCACACCTGCCTGGACCACATAATCTGAGTGTTCAACCAGGTGTGTCACAGGTCATTCCAGCCACATGGATGATGACAGAGTGATACCTGTAGCTGTTGTGGAGTGGCCTGAATGGGTGTGTCATGTGTTGGATGCTAGCACGTGATAGACAGTTGGCTGTTACCTCCTCCATAATCAACTTAGTGAGTGGGCCATCAGTGTGCTGCAGTACTGAGACACCCATGATCACTGTATTGTGCAAGGTAGTCATCCTTAGGAGCTTAGATTGAGGGGCACACTGTGTAGGTGACATATGTGTCCCTTGGCATGTGCTATGTCATGGTGTCTGAGTGTGTGCCTGTCTTGCTGGTCTGTGCTGTTTGTGTAAATGTCCATTGAGTGCCTCTGTGAAGGTGGGTGTGTGGCTTCTCAGTGTATGTCAGGGCTGTCATAGTGCATGTTGTGGTGAGCTATGTGGTCCACATGGTGTGGTGCAGGTGTTGTTCTCATCCTCTTGACCAGCTAGTCCAGTCTTTGCTGGAGAGTGCATGTTTCCACATTTGGTGATATAGCGGTAACTCTCACTGGTCTGAGTGTTTGGAGTTTAGAGGAGAAGGTTGTCTGTGTACATGAGGTAGTTGCAACAGTTCCTCAGAATGGATGTGCACCGGGTTAATGGGTGAAAGCACAAAAAAACACACTTCAATCATGCCAGGAGGGGTGGTTATAAGTAATAAGTACTGGGGGTAATTCCATGATGAATGAGTACTGCTGATGGCTCCCAGGTGTGATACACTTATTGTTACAATAACCTGTTGAAGTGCAAAGCTATAATGCTATTAGAAGTGCAAGGCAGAAAGAACTAGCAAGATGTATGGTAGAAACTGAAGGCAGACTTCCTGTCACCTGTAATACTTTACCTCAGCCGTGGAGTTATCAGCACCTTTGGCTAGTTGCAAGTCCAGTAAGCTCTGTAGCATGTGCAGTAACTGCGTAATACTATAATAGACATAACTAGATAGCCAGGAGTTCCATCCCAATACTGGCAACTGTGTGTGTGTGTGTGTGTGTGTGTGTGTGTGTGTGTGTGTGTGTGTGTGTGTGTGTGTGTGTGTGTGTGTGTGTGTGTGTGTGTGTGTGCGTGAATCATGTAGTGTGATGGTTATAGCCTTTTGAGTTGTGTAACACCATACTCATCCTAATGTAGTAGTCCTGTTGATGTCAATCACCTTACAAGAACCTTTGGACAAGGTGAAATTGTGTAAGCTCCATGATGTGTCTGATAACTGCATAACACTATAATAGACATAAATAGGTAGGAGTTCTTATCTGAATGTGTGTGTGTGTGTGTGTGTGTGCGTGCGTGCGTATGTGTATGTGTGTGTGTGTGTGAGGGGGGGGTCATATCTTGTGTGGCTGATATCATTTTGATGTATGTACCATACATGGCAGGTGACCACCTCCTGATGCCATTACTTTATATAGTGTGGTAATGGCATCTGCCTCACAAGCAGCATGTGAAACCATTGTACAGGCTATACCAGTCCTCTGTACAGATGTGTCTGGAAGATCTAGATGTTTGGAACATATTAGTGATCTGTCTGCCTTAATAATGCCCATGTATGTGATATAGTTGCCAAGTAGGCCACAGTGAGTGTACTGACACATATGGCAACATCAGGTATCATACCTAACTGAAACAGCATACTGATACAACGTCTGCTACCTCACACTTGTCCAGGCTTGTAGGTGCAATACATGAGTCCAGATGGTTGGTTTTACAAGTGAACTACATCTTCACAGGTGTATGTGTATACATTTTATATCCACTGTATAGTATTAATGCTTCACATATGTCCCTACCTTAGTCTGTTTGTCCAACACATTTTGCTGGTGTCTGTCCATATGTCTTGCACTGACAAGTTGTGAGGTATGCTATAGGAATGTTACATTTTCTTTGGATAGGCCCCTGTGGTGACCACCGTGATGCAATACAATTAACCCCACCACAAGTCAACTTGCACATAAAGCAATATGGCTATTTGTCATAGTTGTGTGCATGGTAACTTGCATGCCCTCCACATGCTTGGGGTATTGCCAAAGCACAACTGAACAATTCCATACCCACCAGCATCAGGCTGCTGTCCCATATGCAGACAAGAATGACCTATGTAGTTGTGGGAGAGAGGTATTGTCAGCAGAATCACACGTGCCCTTGGAAAAGGATGGATGCAGCATGTCTGCACATGTACAGCACAACACCCAATACTACACAATTTGCTGTCCTTCACCACAGATTTGCACTTCTGTGCATTAGAAATCCCCATCCACAACTGGAATTAGACTTGGCACATGCATGTAGATACTGTACGGATACAAGTATGTATCATACAGTAGTCTACTAATCCCCAATGGCACCTTACCTGCACTCTCCTTGTCCATTGTGTGTGTGTGTGTGCCACTCAACTCCAGCAGGTGGGGCTTTGTACCCTGGTATTGTACAGTGATGGGTGGCCAAAGCTTGGCAAGCAGCTCTTCATTTGGTGTCAGTGGGGGTTGCATGGCTGGGCTTCCACCTGTGGTTGTGGGGTCCCTGGCCATGGCAGCAGCCCTTTGCTAGGCACAATGTATGAGGTTGGTGGCATGATGCTGCACCTGCTCATATGTACGTGTGTGCAGGCCCACCTAATTTACCCTGTGGACAGGGTCATCCCTGTGTCTCTCTGGACTTACAGAAACCATGTGACAGAGTGCCTAGACAGGAGTTGTGGTACTGTATGATGAAGTCATAACTGGAAGAGATATATGTAAGAGTGGTACAGGATATGTACAAGGGTGGTGTGACAGCACTGAGGTCTGCATTGGGATTGATGGATGTGTTTAAGGTGGAGGTGTGATCAGGGATCAGCTGTGAGCCCTTTCTGATCTGCAATGGTGATGGACAGCTTGACAGACAACATCATACGGGAGCCCCACTGACTATGTTGTTTGCAGATGACATTGTGATCTGTATTGAGAGTAGGGAACAGCTTTTGGAAACCCTGGAGAGGTGGACATATGTTCTAGAAAGAAGAGGAATGAAGTTCAGCAGCACTAGGACAGAATATCTGTGTGTGACTGAGATGGAGGATAGCAGAATGTTGAGGATGCATGGGGTACAGTTGACAAAGGTGGATGTGTTCAAATGTTTGGGATCAACATTTCATAGTAATGAGGACTATGGAGGACAGGTGAAGAAGAAAGTACAGGCATTACGGAGATGGTGGATAAGAGTGTCAGGAGTGATATGTGACAGACGAGTACCAGTAAACATGCTGTGTAAAGTCTACACGAGGGTAGTGAGACCACCTATGTTATCTGGGTTGGAGACAGTGGCATTGAAAAAAAAGGCAGGATTCAGAGCTGCACATGGCAGAGTTACAGATGTTATGACTTGCACTGAGTGTGACACGGGTGCACAGGTTTAGCAATGTGTATATGACAGGCTCAGGCCATGTTGGATGGATATGAGACAAAGTTGGAGAGGCAACATTACATCAGTATGGACATGTGCTGAGGACGGGTGCTGAGTATACTGGGAAAAGGATGGTAAGGATGTAGCTGCCAGGTAAGAGGAAGAGAGGAAGGCCTCAGATATGGTTTCTGGATGTGGTGAGAGAGGACATGCAGGTGTTTGGTGTGAGAGAGCAAGATTCAGAGGACAGGCAGAAATGGCAACAGATGATCCACTGTGGCAGTCCCGACTGGGAAAAACAGAGGACAATAAAGAGGGATGTTGTAATGTCAGTCTTTACAGATTTGGCAAGGAATTGACAGAACACTGGACAGTTGAATGGTATGAGCTCAGTATATAACATGCAGTTCAACACACACACATCTGCAGCAGTACTTTACTCTGCACATGCACTGTATATTTGCCTTATATTTACAAGACAAAATGTGTATCATGGTTATATGCACAGGTAACATATGGATATGTACAACATTCCAGTACATGGCCTAGTCACTACAGACAGAGCCACATGCTCTGGCCATCAGTGCTGTTCAGCAGTACATCAGTACAGCAAGTCTTGTTGAGACATATGCTTTCATACCCCTATTTTCCATTATTACAGACCACCTACTGCATTCAATTACATGCTTACTTGTTTCACATACCTTTTTTCTTTTTTTCTGGATTTTTCACAGATATATCCTTTTATTTTTTTCTCACACTACTTCTGCTTTGCACTGATGGACTGTCTATGACAGGGGTGGTTTGAATAGATGGTAGCTTGTCTTTTGTAGGTAATGTTCATGACCATGTGATGGCCTGAGCACAAACTGGTGTTCCCCAGTTGATTACTACATGCAGAGCAGCTGTGTAGTTATTCCAATAGCCAATGTGATGGCAACACGCTCCTATAATTGAGTACTCCATGTGAGCATTGGCCCTTTCCCTTACCTGCGAGGAAGACATCCTGGAAGTGCATGAGCTAATGCTTCTTAGAACAAGACCTGTGGAGATAAGCCAACTAAATGGTGGAGAAGATTCAAGTCTTGGGGGCAGAATGTGAATATTGCTGTTATATGTTTTGAATACTGCTTGCTTAACAGGGTTGGCCTGAACATGCTACTTCTGCATGGGTTTCAGTCTGACAAAGTTCTGTGTCTGCATTGCTCTCAACTGTAGGGCTATCCACATAATGGCCAGAGGTTTGCCTGTTATGTTTGCTCTGTTCCCCAGATAGGTGTCCTTGGTAAATCAGTAGCATACTCTGGTGATTGCAATCAGTAAATGCTAACAGTCATTTGTTTTTCAGACTTTACATCCCTCAGAAAAGATATATTGCAACAAACCCTGTAACACCAGCAATTTTCTCAGTGTATAACAGCAATATTTCAAGTATGGCCATGTTTTTGGGCCTCTGTCCCAAATTATGTCAGGCTTTGTATGGGTGCCATACAGTAGAATGTTGATAGCTAGGGTCTACCATTATTTTGTTCTGTCATTCCTGCTGAGGAGAAAGAGTAGACAACATGTGGGACTCTGTACATTCAAGAGGTTGGTGTATGAACAATACTCTTAAAAGGGAGGGTGGCCTAATGGTTAAGGTGTTTGCCTTACAAACTCAAGGTGCAGCGTTTGAGTCTCACAAGGGATCATTGGCTAGGCTTACAATGGCTCACAAGGGCAGTTAGCGTAGTACTAATCTATGAACCTATGAACCCTTGTAACATATTTTATGTGGGGGAGAGTAACAAGTGTTTTAAAACTAGGCTGTTAGAACATGTGATACATATTACTGATGAGAATGAAGACAGTTCTATAGCTGTACATGTTATTAATACTCACCATGGGGGTAGTAGTCATGAAAGAACATGTATGTACAGAATCAGTTTAAATTCTTAAATGTGATACATTATCCCCTAGGGGTTAAATGAATATTTTAACTGGAGGCTGTATATATCCATGTAATTAAGTGCAGTGGGTTAAAAGGTACTGCTTTGGAAAATGTCTGTTTCTCAGTTTGATCAGTCATCAAATAACAATTGTTATGTACAGAATCAATGTATGTTTTTAGATGTGATACTTTATCCCCTAGGGGTTGAATGAGGAGTGTAATTGCAGGCTGTGTATTTAAATGTACTTAAGTGTTAATTGCTTCTTCTAATTAAAGCAAGTATTTCTTGTAATGTGTTACTTTAAGGCTTTGGCAAAGACATTATAATAAAAAGAACTCATGTGAATCACTGGCTGTTTGTATTTTTGTTTACTATCTTCACTCATTGTAGTTGTTTTGCAAACAGGTCATGGTATATCCACTTTCACACTTGTGTCTGATTTTTGGTGCTGTAACATCTCTGTAGTGCCTGACATCCCAAAGGGGGATAACAGCACATTCATTGACATTGAGCTTAAGGCCATGGCTCTGACACCAGTCATTGGTCTCAGTGAGGCCTTTCTGGAGGATGTCAACATCACTTAGTTAGTTAATAGCTCCCAACTTGCAATCATCTGCAAACATTGCCAGCCAGAGTCCCTTCATGTTGGCATGGACTTCAGAGAAATTGACAGCAAACAGGAGAGGACCCAGAACTGAACCCTGTCAAACTCCACACATGACTGGTCAACAGTCTGACTTAGGCTCATCTACTTTCATACTATGGGTTCTATCTGTGAGACAGTTTGCAACCCACCTAATGTTATAGGGGTTGATGCATAACTTAGTGAGTTTATCCATGAACCCTGAGTGGGGTATGTTATCAAAGGGCTTGGCCAGATTGGAGTAGGCTGTATGAACCACCTTGCCTTCATCCACAGCACTGGTGACTTACTCAAAGAAGTCGACCAGGTTGATTGAACTGGCATGATCTACCCTTCACAAAAGCAAACTGTGTGGGATCCTGAGTTTGGAGATTCCCATATCACTGTTTCTTAGGTCCATGATGATGCAATCCATAGCGTTGCATGACAGTCATGTCAGGCTAATGGGGCAATACTTTCCAGGGTCTGCAGCCACTCCTTCTGTGTGGAGAGGGATAATTATAGCAGTGTACCAGTAAGTAGGGCAAAGCCTGATGTGAGGCTGTGATTGAACAGGGCACACAGGTGATGTGCCAGTTCACTCTGTAGTTCATGCAGAAGAGAGCCAGGGATACTGATAGGTCCAATAGAAGCTGTATTCTTGGCCTTGGACAGTGGTGTGTTAACCAAAGCAGTGTTACTACTGGGTACCTTGCAGTGTACTGGTATTGTGAGTGGTCCTGGCTGGGAAGAGGGGTAAAGTTGCCACTGAATCTGTGTGCCAGTATATTGGCAATATCTGTTGCCTCAGTGTAGGAGTTAACATTGTGCAGCAGCTCAGAGCACATGTTGGTATTTCCATGGAGATTCTTTACATAACTATAGGAGGCCTTGTGGATGTCTTTATTGTGTGCTGCAATGCTGTTTTCACAGCTAGCTTTAGAGTATTTTATGAGGAATCTCATCTTTTTGTTGAGGCTGATAATGGTTTTTTTTCAGTCTTAGGACTTCACCTTATTCCATATCAGTTTCCTCCTTCTGTTGTAGAGTAGTTTGGGCAGGGAACTACCAGATTGGCTTCCCTTATCTGGAGGGGAGTGTCTTGTTTCTATTGGGTATGGTAGAATCCATGCATTTGTGTATGTGTTTGTACTGCATTGGTGTGAGTTTGGAGGTCATGCAACTAGTTTCCATTTGCATGGGTGCCGTGAAGTTAGCCAACTCTGATCTTTGGAGGCCAAAGTTGGCTTTGGAAAGGTTTTTCATGGTGTTTAACTTTGCAGGGAGGTGGGGGAGATGTGGTTTTCTAAGACAATGACATTGTGGTCAGATCTAACCATGGCAGAGTTGACAGAGTTGGTGTACAGCAACAGTCACCCATATTAGTACTGACTAGGTCAATGATGTTGCTACCTGTAGTGGGTGTAGAAATGAGGCTGATAAGGGTTTTTTTTCAGTCTTAGGACTTCACCTTATTCCATATCAGTTTCCTCCTTCTGTTGTAGAGTAGTTTGGGCAGGGAACTACCAGATTGGCTTCCCTTATCTGGAGGGGAGTGTCTTGTTTCTATTGGGTATGGTAGAATCCATGCATTTGTGTATGTGTTTGTACTGCATTGGTGTGAGCTTGGAGGTCATGCAACTAGTTTCCATTTGCATGGGTGCCGTGAAGTTAGCCAACTCTGATCTTTGGAGGCCAAAGTTGGCTTTGGAAAGGTTTTTCATGGTGTTTAACTTTGCAGGGAGGTGGGGGAGATGTGGTTTTCTAAGACAATGACATTGTGGTCAGATCTAACCATGGCAGAGTTGACAGAGTTGGTGTACAGCAACAGTCGCCCATATTAGTACTGACTAGGTCAATGATGTTGCTACCTGTAGTGGGTGTAGAAATGAGCTGGTCCAGGCAACATTGGGTAAGTGCACTGGTACATCTAGCTTTCACAGTTAATGGAGGGGTAGTTGAGGTCAACCAGTATGATAGTGTTAGGGTGGACAGTAATATTCTCCAGGGCACTTAGGAACATGGGGTTTGACTCTTGGGACATGGTTGGGGACCTATAGCAGGCTACAACTTGAATTGCTGTCTTACCCTATGTTAGTTACACCTGCAGTATTTGTGATGCATTATGTTGGGCTACCAGTGTGGATGTGTGCGCATCCTTTGTGAATAAGGAGTGCTTCACATGAGTGCCTTTTGTGATTTAGACTTCTAGTCTTGAGCAGCATGACCCTCAAATTGCATTTGTTTGTAGCTGTCATATATTTAGATATATTTATGGATACATATGTGTACATATATATATATATATATATATATATATATATATATATATATATGTGGGTGGTATTAATATTAACTGGTCAACAATTCAATCTCCTACAAACTCACTTAATATAAACTTGTACAACCTCACTCAGCTTATTAATTCAACAACTATGCCTTCCAAGAACTTCCTTACTGAAAGCACCCTGGACTGGATTCTAGTTTCTCATCCACATTACATCTCTGATAGCAGCACTCGGCCTGACCCATTAGGTGACTACTTCCCCACATTTGCCCACCATCTTCATTCATACAACTAACTCATACTTATACCTTCACTTGCTGACTAAAAAACTTAAATCCTTGCACGTTCTCTAATGCACTAAAAAAATGAACTGGAACCCACTAAAAAAACTTCCCTTAGAAAATGCTATTGTCTACTTTAACTTAACTTTCCTCAATTTACTTGACTCCTTTGCCCCTCTGAAAACAAAATGCATAAGAAGCAATGATGTACCTTGGCTAACCAAATATACCTTACTAGCCATGCGATTCTGAGATAAAGCCTGGAAACGCTACTCCAAAAATAAAACTAGCGCCACCCTTAATGAATTTAAAACACTTCGTAACAAAGTAAAACAATGTATTATCTCAGACCGCAAAGCCTACTTCTCCACACTCCAAACCAAACATAACACCAACCCCCAAAAATTCTGGCATGGAATCTCCTCCCTTCTCAACCCTGGTAAAAAAGAAAACCCCTTCCCTGATCCAGATGCCTCTGACTTGGACTTAGCCACCCAATTTAACACTTTCTTTATCGATTCCATAAGTAAAATTACATCATCCTTCACTTTCCATTTGACTTTCCCACCCTTATTTACACCTATCCCTCCCTCCGCTAGCATCACCTGTTCCCTACCTCCTCCTTTCTCCTTCAACTGCACCCCTACAGCCACTATAAAAAAAATTCTATTAACATTGAAACCCCGCTCCAATGCCCCGATGATATACCCTCATATTTCTTAAAAGTTGCCACAGAAGGCATAGCTCTTCCCACCTGCATTCTTATAAATCAATCTATTGCTGAATGTCAAGTTCCCCAGCTCTGGAAAAAGGCCTTTATTATTCCACTCCATAAAGGTGGTAATAACAATAATATTACAAACTTTTAACCTATCGCTATCTTATCCCCCATTTCTAAACTTCTCAAAAAATGCATACATCTACAACTTCTACCTTACTACCTTACCTCATAAACAACCAACTTCTAACCCCTACTCAACATAGTTTCAGACTCAGCCACAGCACTACCACAGCTCTCCTCTCCATCCTAGAAACCATTAATAAGGCACGTGAAACTGGCCACATCATGTGCACTCATCCTCCTTCACCTCTCTAAGACATTTGACACTCTCTCTCATAACCTTCTTTTCACTAAACTCTCCAAACTAAATCTATCCCACTCCCAATTACCTCTCAAACAGGCAACATGTAGTCGGATGGAAAAAAGCCACCTCCCATTTTCTCAATACTCCCACAGGTGTCCCCCAGGGTTCAATATTATGTCCACTTCTATTCACTATATTCATAATCTATTTCTACCAAGCCATCCAAAATGCCAACATTGTCCAATATGCCGATGATTCAACAATAATCTGCTGTCTCTTCTATACCCACCATATTTAAAATAACCCAAAATGCCTTCTCCTCCTCTGAGCAATGGATGATGGACAACCATCTAGCACTCAATGCTACTAAACCTAAACTCATGATATTCACTGCTACCAAAACCACCACTCTAGATAAAACCTCATTCCCAGTCACCAGTCAAAATAATACTCCTCTTAAAATAGTCTCTAATGCTAAACTACTAGGAATCCTGATTGATGACCAGCTAAACTTTGATAATCATCTACAAGTAAATATAAAAAAAACACAAAAAAAATTGGCATTCTTTACTACCACAACCATTAAACCTCTCGCTCCACTAGGCTCACCCTCGCCAACACTTACCTTATCCCATCCCTCCTATATGGTGCCTCTATCCTTACTAACCTGCAATCCTCCCTCAAGACTAAACTCTCCTCTTGCTATAATCAAATAACAAAATTTGCAACCGGCCATTAGATCCACTTCCCATCACTGCACTACCCTGCACTAACTGAATTGTCTTGAGCTGTCCAATTACCTCATCTATATTCAACTTGTCCAAACACAGAAACTTATTTTACCCCCTCTCTCTGTCTCTCTCTTGCCACCACCTTTAAAATGCACCAACCAAATAGACTTTTGAGATCTAATTCCCAAAATCTAATTGAGCTGCATAAACCTGCCCGTCCACCAGATAAACATCTAATGTCCTTCTCTCTAGCATGCCATTGGAATTCCCTCCCACCTCTCATCTGCACCATCAGCAGTCTCCCTTCATTCAAAACCTTACTTCACATACACCTAACTTCACTATGGGAATGCTCTTGCTACCACCACACATAATCTCCCTACACTGTAGCTACTCTCTATAAGCTATAATTCACAATAGCCTCCCATTGTTTTGTACCACTAATAAACTCTAGGAATTAGCATAACTCCCAGAATGGTACAATTCATTAGCCTAGAAATTAACTACATGAATTAGCATACCTATTAAAAATTTACACTGTTTCTGTTATTGCATTGTGCTAATATGTTAAGCTGTTAAAAAACTTTGACTGTTTGTAAATATTACTCTTATTGCATTGTACTAATATGTGCACTCTATTAATATGTGTTTTTTCTATTTGTTTAATTTTGTTTCATTTATGCACATTATGTTTCTCTAATAACTTACTCATGTTAAATCTGTAATTTATAATTTTCTGGAACTTTTCTCCCCAGGACTCCATTGAAAATGAGCTTTTTGTGGCGCAATGGACTATCCTAGCAAACAAACTAAAAATAAATAAATATATTTTGTGTCTATATTTGTCCACATATATGTATTACCATACATAAATACATGCATATACAGAAAACCTGACTGATTCTACAGCATCTTTTCCCTACTGTTGAACGACTCTACTGACCAATATGTTTGGAAAAGCATCAGTATTTTGTAAAGCTCACATGGTGTAGTGGTACACTGCTGTGACTATGGTGTACAGGGACCTGCATTCAAGACTTGGCAGGACTGATCATTTTGTTGCAAGGCAGAACAGTTGCTGCTGGAGACGAAGGAATAAGGGTAACATTTCAAAGTTGTCCCTAGTTTGGGCCCCTTGACCTCCATTTTGACATCCTTTGGACAGATTTGTTACAGTAAGAGGTTCGGGGTATGGATCTGATGTGCAACTCCACTACATATATATGCAAATATATATATATATATATATATATATATATATATATATATATATATATATATATATATATATATATATAGATATAGATATATATATATATATATATATATATATATATATATATATATATATATATATTTATATGTGCATATATATATATATATATATATTTATATGTGCATATATATATATATATATATATATATATATATATATAATTTTTTATGTACATAAATATATCTGTATGTATTGATTTACTTTTCTATCTATAGATGTATTTCTATATGTATATATTCATATGTATATCTCTACATATATTATATAGGGAGATATAATTCAGGGATGTGGTTGTCAAGGGTGATTAGCTTATGGTCAGACCTGACCAATGAGGGGGTGACCACTGGTGTGGAGCATCTATCTCCCATGTTGGTAATGACCAGGTCTAGGATATTGAATCCTCTGATGGGGCAATGGATTAGTTGATCCAGGGCATTGGAATTTATGAATTCCAAGAACCCTTGGGAAAAGGTGTTGGTACCCGAGTAGTTTTCCCTGTTAATGGCAGGGTAGTTGAAATCACCCAGTATTAGGGTGTTTGCTGTATCTTAATATTTTCCATTATGTTTAGAAAGGTGTAGTGAGAATCTTGGGGTATGGTGGGGGATCTGTAGCAAGCTAAAATTTGGATTGCAGTCTTACCTAGTGTTAGTTGCGCATGGAGAATTTCAGATGCATTGTGTTGGGCAACTAGCCTGGTGTTGTGAATATCCTTGGTGAATATGGACACTCCCCCACGTGTAGTGTTTCGATCCTGGTTTGGTGGCTGAAAAGTGTGGTAAGAGTTGCAGCCTGGTATTGCAGGTGTGCTCTCTGGAGCCTTGATGTTGTGAGATATGTGTCACTTTGGTTGTGACTGGCATTTGTTTGCGTTTAAGCTTCGGAGGTCATTGTTGCTTGAGCAGGTTAATCTTAAGGGCCTCTGCATATGTCGGTTTAGTGTTGCTATGTGTGGGTGTTGATGATGTGGGTTTTGAAGGGCTATGTGTTGCTTGAGGTGTAGTGCAGGTGTTAACCTTCTCCTCTTGACTGTCTTGCACAATCTTGGCTGGAGAGAGCTTTGCTTCCAGTTTGGCTATGTAAGTGCATCTCTTGCAGATTGTAGTGTTGGGTGGTAGGAGGAGAAGCTTGTCTGTGTACATGAGGCAGTAGCTGCATTGCCCCAGTATGCCCAGATTCACCAGGTGGACAGGAGAAATCACTGGAAGCTGACCCTTCTGTATTTATTTGTCCATATGTATATGCATTTCCATACACATATAGATTTGTATATATATATATATATATATATATATATATATATATATATATATATATACACAAAACATGACTGATTCTACATAATCTTTTCCCTATTGTTGAATGACTCTACTGAATGATATGTTTGTAAACATCACACATATCTTCAGCTCAGATGGCTTACTGGTAGATTGGTGTGCAGGGTCCTGGTTTCAAGGCTTGCAAGGGCTGATATTTTGTTGCTGAGTAGAACAAGGGCTGTTAGATATAGAGTGACTAAGGCACTTTTAAGCAGTTGTAAGTGGGTTTGCGCAGAGCTAAGCTAAGCGACGCTTACGTCTGCTTGGCTTTGCTTAGTTCCGCTTGTGTCCGCTTAAACTCACGCTAATTTTCAATAAAGAAATAAAAAGGGAGACAGAGAATTGGTGAAATGGGGGCAAGCAGGGGGTAAAGCAAGATGAGAGGCAGCTAGGGATGTGCAGGACAGGTGTGGGAAAGGATCATAGCTCTGCATTTCTTCAACAGCAACAGCTGATATTACTGTGAGCAATTTGGAATTTAGACCCTCCCATCCCACAGGGACAGGTGTGGGTGACATAAAATGATGATAATTAGTGGGATAGATTGAGTAAGGGGACCATGTCTCTGGGCAAAATGCAGAGGTATGTATGGGACGTAATTTTTTTGGGGGACAGATTTCTTTTTTTTTTTTAAGTGACAGTGGGATGTTGGGGAAGGAGTGTAGATAAGTGTGGGTAGGAATGTTTGGTAGGAGAGATTGCATTTGCAGACAGACAAGACACACAAGACAGCAGACAGGGGCAGTATGTGACACATGGGGTGGGGAGACGGCTTGGACGGGGAGGGTGGTTGGGAATCAGATGCCCATGAGTCTCCTAGATGGTAGTTGTGAGACTGATATCTTGGGGTATTTCTGTCTAGTACATACGTTTCTACATACACTACTTTTTTTATCAAATGTATTTGTATTTGTTTTCGTTAATACCTACAACAAACATCAGAACAAGAAACTGTTGATGTTACTGTTTACTCAATATGAGCAGATTATTAAAACTAGACATTTGGACATTTTACTAAAACAGACTTCAATTTAGAATCAAGTCAACACACTCTGCTTTTGCAGTCTGCACCTCTTAGTGTCTCACACTTTCCTGTACATTCAGGACTACATACAGCTGAAATGCAAAGGTTAACACAAACCAATGCTGGCAGGACCACAGTACAACACATTAATGAAGAAAATATTTACTTTTGCATTTTGTCATTTATTTCAGATCCACATTCTGAACTATGCAGACAAACAATGCTAAATCACTTCACCTCAGTTACTGCATGCTGGAGCAGCTACACAGTTGTACTTTTCAGATACAAGACAAATGAAAGACAACAATTTGTGGTAGTCAGCTTTATTATTGTTGACACAACAACACTTTCTATAACTCATAAGTCCATAGTTAGTATTACTGCATAATCTGCACAGGACGACTGCTTCTCATTTGTAACTGTTACAGTAGCTCTGACACAGCCGTTTCTTAGCAGGTTCTTTCAGACAGCCTAATACATATCCTACCCTTCCTCTCCTCAATTGTACCTTGTTTGTTACAAGCTGTGTATTACACAGCAACTGGCACTACTGAGTTTTAACACTGGCAGCCTGACATATGCATTTATTCAGTACAGTTAGAGCACAATTCTATATACAGACAGTATACCTTTACTATTTCTGATTTGTTACAGCAGATATTACAATATTTCTGTACTCACCAAACTCTCAGTGGAGTTGAACCAGGAGCTGTGCATGGGCATCCATGTTCGCGGCTCTCTCATCAGCAGCTGTATGGGGAAAGAGCACACATTAAGCACACCAGTACAATAACATATACAATTTTTAAATAATTATTTACAAATACACAGACTGGATACCTACAAATGTCTGGGACATCCTCTGCTCATTCCTCTTCACTGGGCCAAGAGCTCACCCCTCCTATGCTTTAGGTCATCATAGTGATGATGCACCTGCTCACCAGTTCGGAGTATGCCAGTGGCACTGGTGAGGTCATGTACCAGACAGTCCCAGGCCTCCACTTTGTACTGGGAGCCCTGGTACTGGCCTTGCAGCAGTCTAGCATCATGGTCTTTGATAAGGAGTCCAACCATGACCCTGGACTCCTGGAATCCCCAGTGTTGCGCCCAAAAGTGAACACCCTCTCCTACACCTGCCATTGTCACTGCCCTGATCAGACACGAAGCGATATGGCTGTATTCCCACCGGTGTGGTTTAAATAAGGCCATTTTCTTACACTTTTCCATGACTGACCAATTTGCAAATATAAACCAGCTAAGCAAAGCTTACAGTTGCTAAGGATTGCTTATATTTTCATGCTTAAGCAATCCTTAGCTTGTTTCAGCAGAGCTGCAGCAGGCTAAGCTGACTGCAAACAATTATTTAAAAAAATAAATAGAAAAGGTTTTTTTACATTTTCCTATGGCATTTTCCCAGCCCTGCACTACCATACATGAGGCATATGACTTACAAATATCATTCCAGTTCATATAAATTAATTTACAACTGCTTCCACACATAAAATATATTAGCCAGAGTTGGGATTCAAATCATGCATGGCTTGCACACTAAACTAGTGCTCTAACCACTACGCTACATCAGTAACAGGGATTTCCTCTTCAGAATTCTATTTCATTCTCAAACAGCATTTGAGCGGGGCTGAGCAAAGTGCTATGGTGCGCAAACCCGCTGCGCTGTGCTTAAATGTTTTTTTTTATTGTAAAAAAATATATAAATAAATATTAAATTATTACATATATTTATCAACAGGTTGCAGCCATGTGGGGCAGGGATCTGGACATTCTGGGGACAGTCATGTACTGTGAGGGCTACTTCTTGGGGATTTGTGTTTTTGTTTTTTTTTTCTTATTTCAGTGTCCACAGAACTGATATGCTAGTTTTACATTTCAGTGTACGCAGACATTGAAATAATGCATAATATTAGAGCCAGGCTCTCCATACGGCACTTTCTGAGTGCAGGGGGCATGTTTAAGTGTCCGTGTAGGACTTATACATGGCCCATGTACTTCTACATGGATCATGTAGGTGTAGGAATACAGCAGCATGCCCTCATTAATATGTAGGGCATGCTGCTGCTGTATTCCTACAAGGAACAGTCTGTGCAAGAATAGACTACTCTTCCACAGACTGTTCATGAATCCTGGGGCCGGTATTACAGCAGCGGAATAGCAGAATATTGTAGGGAACACAATCAGCTAACCCAGATAGCTCTTTAATGCATACTAGCTTTTAAAAGCCAGTATTGCAATTGTGGTCAAATCTGAGTGCTGCAGTCCTTCATGTCTAGTTTTAAACTATATCAAGCAGTCTACTACAGTTTAAAAGTAAAAAACATTTTTTGTAGCTGAAATCTGAGCCCTGTAGTGCTCTCTGGCCTGTGTAAAGTACAAACTGCAGGAACTGTTTGTTTTTTTTTTGTTTTTTTTTTCTTTTAAACTAAACTAAAGCCTGAGCATTGTAGTGCTCCATGCAGGGTATAAACTGTAGCACCTGCTTGCTACATATGTATCAAGCAGTTTACTGCAGTTTAGAAGAAAAAAAAAAGATTTTTTTTCTTTTTACTAAAATGAGAGGAGGGAGAGTCAACAGCAGGGCAGAGAAATGGGACCTGATTGGCTGTGCGGGGGTGTGGCATGTTGTGTATCTGGCCATCTGGTTGGTAGGCTGGAAAAGCATCAGAGTTTTTTTTCTTTTTTTATTTGAAGAGTTTCAGGGAAGGGTGCATGGATTGGGTACTGTCTGCAGGAAGCTAGCCAACTAGAATGGCATCCTTTAGTTTTGCAGAAGTCCTAAGATCTGGCAGGGGGCATTCGTCTATGTTAATGGCACAGTGCACTGGTTGAGCCAACTACACTTCTGCCAGCAGTCATAGTGTTGTGCATCATCTAACCACACGTAATATTTTATATTCTTCCTGATATTGAAATTATATATTGTTACGGAATGGACAGTGTTACCATGCAGGAGCTGGTTGATATATGTTGCCCTCATATGCAGGCTTGTGAGAGTCAAACACTACCTATCTCAGTGGATACTAAAGTGTATGTGTGAGTGAGTGTGTGTGTGTGTGTGTGTGTGTGTGTGTGTGTGTGTGTGTGTGTGTGTGTGTGTGTGTGTGTGTGTGTGTGTGTGTGCCTTTTTTTGTTTTACAGTACTAGCTACAGGGACCTTTCTGCAACCAACGCTCGACATGGGGGGGCGGGGCATCCCAGGCATCTGCCTCAAGGCTATTCCACCATTTCCTCAATGCCATGTCACGGCATGTTGAAGAACATATCTGGCTTCCTCGTACCATTTTCCACAATCTACAATGTGTCTGCAGGCCACCCTAGCAGAAACTGTGACTCCCACACACGGCATACATGGGATTTGTATCACCAATTTGTGATAGGTCACTTTCCACAGGATCATCTTATTGGTGATGCTGGATATGCTCAGGATTCTTGGTCGATGACACTAACAAGGAATCTATAGACAATGGTAGACAATTGGTCTAACTATGCCCTGTCACAAACCTGGATCACTCCACTCCAGCTCTATTCAGTCGCATACCGTCTGCTCAGAGGTGATCTGTGCCTGACATACAAGGCCATGTCCAACCCGGAATTAATGGACATGCTCCACCTCAGAAATTCCAAATCCACCAGAGCCATGAGAGCAAGAGACTTAAACCTCAACACGGATATAAATAGGACGTGCTGGAGGGACAGATTCATCACCCAGAGACTCCTTACACTATGAAACAGAATCCCAGTCCATGTGAGGCAGAGCCCCTCACTGACTCTGTTCAAAAGAAATCTTGACGAGTGGATGGGAGATCGTAGGTTTACCCCGGGAATCATCTCTGTATCACTGCTGGACAGAGGCACAGCAAACTAATGGGTATAGTATTCTCATCCTAAGGGGTGGTGAAAGCCACACACACTCTGGCTAGGCTTATAAATGCCCTAGGGCAGATAGCCTAGTATGAACCTATGAACCTATGTGTTTGAGGCCATTGACTGTACCCACATTAAAATAAAGGCCTCATTGGTGAGCTGGGAAGAAGGTGCCTGAACCATAATGGCTACCACACCATCAACTGCCAGGTAGTCTATAATGTAAAATGTATAATCTACAATGTGTCTGCAGGCCACCCTAGCAGAAACTGTGACTCCCACACACGGCATACATGGGATTTGTATCACCAATTTGTGATAGGTCACTTTCCACAGGATCATCTTATTGGTGATGCTGGATATGCTCAGGATTCTTGGTCAATGACACTAACAAGGAATCTATAGACAATGGTAGACAATTGGTCTAACTATGCCCTGTCACAAACCTGGATCATTCTGCGGTATGTAACTTGGCTGCTGAAGACATACTTTCACTACCTGAATATCTCTGGTGGTGTCCACAGTATGACCCTAGAACATCTACAAAGATATTCACAGTATATACAGTATTAAACAACATTTTCAGTTGCAGCAGGGAGGGTGTATGCAGCAGGAGTGTCTCCTACCACACAAGGCAGTAGAGGGTGAGCTAGATAGGAATTAGTGGAGAACCAAGCAGCAGGGGATGATCCTGCTAGAAGTCATGCGCACTATGCCATGACACTGGCCAAGAAGCAGTGGTTGGCTTACGGCTTTGGAACAATTTAAAGAATATACAGTATTGTAGACATAATGCATACACACCTACACCTGGGCTGAACTTACCCGTGCAAAGACTATCCACAATGTATATCAGACGCAGACAACCCAAGTAACAGAGCACAAAGGGTAGGGCACAGTTAACATTATTTGCACTGGTGGGGTTGGTAATACAAGTGTACATTTATTCCACAGGGAATGTGTGCATGCTTTGTAACTGTAGTAAACTTTGTGCACTATCTGTATGATATAGTTGTGTTGAGGGATAGCAAAAATTCACTCCTGGTGGAACCACTCTCACTGGGTATGTGTATGTATGTGGAGATGGATCCTTCAATGGAGTGTGTGGTGTGTGTGTGTGTGTGTGTGTGTGTGTGTGTGTGTGTGTGTGTGTGTGTGTGTGTGTGTGTATGCTGGAACACACCTCAGCAGATGTTGCACTATGGTGTGGTATTATGGACAGGTCCAGTACTTCCACAGAAGAAGGATGGGCATCATGTGCTAACCCCTGTCCATGGATTCTGCCTCATCTAAGAGTGCCACAGGCAATAACCAGCCATCACCTAGTGGGGGAGGGGGGTTGTTGCATGATCATGACAAAAAGGGCTGTACCAGACAAGCCACTGGCCCAAGCACCACACCCTCATGGATGTCCTCATCTGCCCATGTGCACCTCCACAGCAGATCTTAGGGTAGAAGGGGTGGTGCAACATTTACTTGACCAAGAGTTACTATGATCACAGTGGTCATCAGCATTTGAGCCACACATGTGGCATCTACTGGATTTGTGTGTGACATATGTCCTGTGAGCAACAGAGGACAGAGTAACACCAACAGGTAATGGAACATGCCTAGGATATCAGACTTATGGGGCATTCCCTTCCTTAATTCATTATGCATACCCCGTAATACACATTAGGTGTACAAACACTGAAGGTTTGTTGGCCTATGCCTTTATGTTAACCATGCAAATTCATTTAGTTGCAGACACTGAGGCAGGTAGTTTAGGTGGTAGTCAATGCCCACAGCGTCTATGACCACTAGCACCTCAACCACCCTTGTCTTCCCTATGCACTGCAGAACTTCAGATGGAAGTTGAGGGCTATGCCACAGGGAAAGACATACCTCCCTGATAGATCTATCATAGACAACTTGCCCCTCACTGGCAATCTGTCTGTCATGGTTGGGGTTCCATAGACATAGATACCATGTCTATTGGACAGGGTAGGCACGTGGATTTCACATTCTCTGTATCCAGCAAATGCACCATGACAGTGACAGCTAATTGCCACTCTCATTGTTAGAATCAGACTAATCTCTAACATAAGGCAGTGAAATATCCATGGTGGTAGTGGAGCCTAATAGTATGTCACCATTGAAGACGCCAAATTCATATACCCACAGTAAGCAAGACCCATCACCATTTTATTTATTCTCACTGTAGAAATAATAATTATTAGAAATAATGGTAGAATGTTGAAAAATTAACATTAGCTTGTGCAGGTACTCTTGCGGTTTGCAACTGTGATGTTCCTACACAACAGACAAATGCACATTCATTGATATGTGCACCATTCAGCCCAGGCACTTGACTCAAGACTACTGTCACACAACTGCAGCTTTTCTAATAGAGATTATAGGAGCACTGTGCAGTTCTGCACTAAGGTTCAGCACACTGCTGGAGTCTGATCCCCTATGCAAAGAGACAAGGAATTCCTCCATCTTAGTTAATGGTGGTTCAGGAAACAGGCTACCTCCCATCACCTTCCCCTTCTGTGCAAGGCAGGCAGCATGTTTCTGCGTATCCTTGATTATGTTGTTTGCCCATTGAAGAACCTGTCTTGACCACCAACAGCACTTCCTCTGACATCATCCTGCAATGTATGGTCATGGTAGGGCCAGTAAGATTCATGCAGGCTAAACATCTGCTGGCCATGAAAATAAAAGGGCTTACAGCAAGATCTCATTCTCTGCAAAGGAGATCTTGTATTTCCATGTCTTTTTATTTCCAGGCATTATGTTGGGTAGGGAAAAAATACACTTTGTAATTACATGGATAGAGATAACATGGAAATGCCACACTCTCTGCACATGACTACTCATGCTGTGTTAGACAGAAGTTAGTATATAAATGTTACAACTAGACATACTGGTCTAGCATCATCACTGTCATAACTGGTGCCCTTGTTTTTCCACTCTAGCCACTCTTCCAGAGAAGAGACAAATAATCAATACATTTTTTAATACTGTTTTCAGGATGCATGCTACCACACTGACATAGTCAGAAGATACATAGCCTCTACTTTCTTACTGCCTGCTGTCCCAGTCTCCACTAACCTTCAAGTCTCACAACTGTCCAGACTTGAGCAATATTATAATAAAATAGCCCAATTCACAGTCAACTACACAATGCTGCCTAGCCCTCAGAGAATTAAACTGGTTAGAACTACCACATCACCAAGCTCATTCTCAGCTAAACATAATACACAGACTTTTCTATAAACCAGAAGACTACCCAGCTTATAACAACGTAATACACTGCTACTCTCCAAAAGAATTTTATGCTCTTGAGAAAAAATCACTTTAACTAAGTCATCTGATACTGCAGGTGACTCTCTATATTTAAATAGAGTACCTAAACTATGGGAGCACATCCCACTACCACTGAAATCCATGCAAATTACAAACCCATTTAAAACACAACTAAAACTTCACCTAACAAATCAATCAACCTGCTTCTGTACATCTCCAAGATAAATGCCACTGTTATCTTTAACTTGCCATATCATCCAACCATTTATCTTCATTCAGAAAACTATTCCCCACAAAGTCAAAGTCAAAGTAAACTTTATCATCATTTAGACCCACACCTCAGTGCAGGCTAAATTAAATTTCATTGCTTCAAGCTCTATGTGCAGACAATACATATAAATAAAACAGATATAAATAAAAAAAAAAATACAACTTTTGACAGAACACTGGGACATAATCACATTTTTGTATCTTTATCTATTAGCTGCACTTAGTATTGCACAGGTAGATATATGGCACAGTTGGGACTTGAACCTTATGAGACACTTTCAGTTGTACGGAATGTATTTTGTTCTTTGAGTTATTGCACAAAAAGTAAGAAGTTTTCAGTGAGCTACTGCACAGGTGAGAAGACCCTAACAGTGGTTTGACTGCACTTTAAGGAAAGAGATGTGTGGCCTCTGACTAGGTGACCCGTTGACTTGCATTGCTACTCAAGTTTAGTAGTCTGATAGCCTGAGGAAAGAAGGTATTTCTGAATCTAGTTGTTTTGCAATGTATACTTCTGTAGCACTTGCCCAAAATCAAGCAGAAGAACAGTCCATGGGCCGAGTGGGTTCGGCCTCTGGCAATCTTTGTAGCTCTATTGAGACACTGTAGCAGATCTTGTATAGATGGAAGTGTGGATTTGGTGATCCTCTGTGCCATCTTCACAACTTTTGGAGACCCTTATGATCTGTAGCCTTGCTGTTCCCATACCATGACTTTTATTTTATTCTCCTGTCACTTTATTTTGGTATTTTGAGTTTATAACTTTTCTACATACTGTGATATTGCTTGTCAAGATGCTTTCAGTGGTGCCTCTGTAGAAGGTTATGAAGATCAAGATGATACTGCATAGGAAGTGGAGCATCTGTTGTGCCTCCTTGACAATGTAATTTGCGTTAGTGGACCATGTCAAGTCTTTTACAATGTGCACCCCTAGAAATTTGATGCATTTCACCCTTTCGACTGTTTCGCCCTTGATTGTGAGAGGAGGATGTGCCTCATGGTTTTTCCCGAAGTCCACTATTACCTCTTTGGTTCTGTTTAGATTCAGAGACAGGTTATTGTTGTCACACTAGTCAATCAGATACTTCACCTCCTCCCTGTATGCTGTTTCATCACCATTGCTGATTAAACCTACTACTGTAGTGTCATCTGCGAATAAGACAATGTGACTTGAGCTGTTCCTAGCTCTGCAGTCATAGATAAGCATGGTAAACAGCAGAGGACTGAGAACACATCCTTGAGGGACTGCCATGCTCAGTGTAGTGCTTTCTGAGGTGTTATTGCTTAATCTTTGTGGTCCGTCAATGAGGAAGTCCAAAATCCAGTTACACATGGGAGTGCTGACACCCAAATAACTCAGTTTCTTTATCAGATGCTGGAGTATAACTATGTTAAAGGCAGAGCTGAAGTCAATGAATAACAGTCAGACAAATCAGTTCTTGTTTTCCAGGTGAGCCATGGATGTGTGCCGTGCTATCGAGATGGCATCTGCAGTGGAGCAGTTTGGCCAATAAGCAAAGTGGAATGGATCCAATTATGCAGTGAGATTTGTTAAATAGTCTTTGACCAGTCTTTTGAAGCACTTCATTATGGTAGAGGTGAGAGCTACTGGATGACAGTAACTCAGGTTTGCTGGCTGAGACTTTTTGGGTAGTGGTATGATTGTTGTGTTCTTGAAGCACTTGGGTACTATGGCCTAATGTAGACATGTGTTAAATATGTCAGTAAGAACCATCATCGTTTGAACAGCACAGTCTTTTAGCATACACCCCATAATGTTGTCTGGTGCAGCCTCTTTTCCTGGGTCCACCCAGCTAAGAGTTCTCTGAATATCAGCTGAATTGAGGCACAGTACTACTTCATTTTGTCTGGTGGTGTGTTTCGTGGCTTTTGTGCCATTCCCTTCATCAAACCTGCTGAAGTAGGTGTTGAGCTCATTTAGAAATTTGATGTTGTCATTGCACTTTGAAGGTTTGGGTTTGTAGTCTATTAAGAATTGTACTGCCTGCCACAGACATCTGGAGTCCCTTAGGTCTGAGAAGTGACTCTGGGTTTTCTGTCTGTAGGCATGCTTTGCCTTCTTTATTCCTCTATTTAGGTTATTTCTGGTCTCCCTGAGGGCATCCTTGTCTCCTGCCTTGAAGGTAGCATTGTGTGTGTTTAGGAGCTCATATACTTAATTTGCGATGCAGGGCTTTTGGTTGACCCTTATGGTGATGGTCTTGCTGACTGTCACATCGTCCACAGACCTAGACATGTATGCCAACAGAGATTCCATGTACTCATCCAGACTGATGTGTTGATTCCCCATAGCTGCATCCCTAATCACACTCCAGTCCATGTTTTCAAAGCAGTCCTAGAGTGCTGAGACTGCTCCCTCTAGCCATACCCTTATTTGCTTTTTGGTTGGTTTGCTTCTTATTAATAGTGGTTTATATGCAGGGATTTGACCAGGTGATCTGAGTTACCCAGGTGTTGTGGGGTATTGCCTTATAAGCCAGGTTGATGTTGGCATATACTTTGTCTAGTGTGTTCTCTATCCTCATTGTGAAGTCCACATGCTGGTGATCGGTAGGACTGACTTTAGGTTTGCCTGGTTGAAGTCACCCGCTATTATGTGAGCAAACTCTGGATTTTGATCCTGCAGTTACCGACTGACTGGTGAAGTGTGGCAAGTGCCTCATTGGTGTTGGCACTGGGAGGAATATAAACAGCTGTGATGCTAACCCCATTAAACTCTCTTGGCATGTAGAAGGGTCTACATCTTAGCGACAAGAACTCAATGTTTTCAGAGCAGTGAGTGGTAACTACCTCACAGTTGGTACATCATCTGTTATTTACATAGATACCTCCTCTCCGCAATTTAATACTGAGTATCTGATTCCTGTCAGCTCTAAATAATGTCAGCCCTTCCACATGCATTGCACTATCACTGATATTATAGTTTAATCATGTCTGTGAAATAAGCACACAACTGTTTCTCTCCTTGCTTTTTGTAGTTAGTTCTAATCTTATGTAGTCCATCTTGTTATCCAGGGAGAAAACATTGGCCAGTAGCATAGATGGAAGTACAGGCCTGTGTGAGTTGGCCTTTAGCCTGGCTTATATTCCAGTTCTAGTTTCTCTTTTCCTCAGTCTTTTTACATATTTTCCTACTTCTCCTCATTTTAGAAGTTTCAGAAGCCAGATTTGCTTGAGCAGGACATTTTGGACTATGACTGAGTGTAGTAGGCCTAACAGACCTCGCAGACAACAGGCCATCAAACCTGCAGCACTGCAAGTTTGAAGATCGAATTTCTTTAAGTTTCTACTATAACTTAGTTTACCTTCAGTATTTTTCCTTGATTTTGGATTTTTTTGTTGTTTTAGACATAAAACAAGACAGACAGTACACATTTCCCTGTTGAGCCAAAGCAGCCACAGCCACACAGGGCGCCGCCATTTTTTATTTTTTTTTTTGGTGAAGACAACTAGTCTTCACCAGCACCTGAAAAGTGTTACTATCATCTTCCAACCATATACACTGTTGAGAGACACTACACACCCACCTCTATTCTAATATTACCTTATATATAATTATCTATGAACCTGCTTTATACCCCAACTCTTAACTACAATATTCACATTTTTTTCAATCACCTCCATTTCTTTGAATTTTGAAGCAATAATCACATGATCTCTTATCCTTTTGATAAACCAATAATATACCCTTTCAAATACTTAATGTATATAATATCTACTAATACATACATTTGTTATACTGTAATAGTTGTCTTTATTTCATATGTATCTAATCTAATTAACAAATGTATATATAAGTGTTAGTGTATATTTCTTAACGTCGGTTTGTTTAAATTACTGAACGTATGTTTAAAAATGTTTGCAATATGTTGGAACTTTTCTTCCTGGGCATCCTCTGAAAATGGGTTTTTGACTGAACCCATTTGGGCAAATCCGGTAAACAAAATTTATTCTTATTTATTCATTTTATTTGTATTTATTTATTGCATTTGTTAACCGGGAAAGTCCGAATGGGCTAGGAGCCCATTTTCAGTGGAGGCCCGGGGAGAAAAGCTCCAGAAGACAGTACAATTATATTGTTTTGAATATAAACAGCAGTATTCAGTCTACAGTACTGATTATGAACATCAAAAAACACTCAGTATAGTACAGAACTTAAGTAGGATAGTACAAAAAACATAGTATATACACATTTTATGTTGCACAAACATAGTATTTCTAGGTCAGAATTTTTGAGATTCCTGTAGGGTGGGAAAGATTTTGTAAAATAGTACCATAACAGAGGTGCCAAAACACTGATTAGTGAGGAGGGAATTAAAGTGAGAAAAGTTTAGATGGAAAGGATAACATGGAGAAAGGAAAATGTGGAGAAAGCTGTGGATGTGGGAAGGGCATAAGTGTTTTTACTCAGGGTGAAATGAGTGTAAGTGGATTTAACCAGGGGCCAGACAGGAGCGCAGCCAATTATTTACTAGATAGCTGGGTAGTAGTCGTTTGAAGTTATGATGCTGTGGAATTTTCATAATTGTAGGAGGGAGAACATTCCATAGTTTGGAGATTTTATTGGAATACAGGCAGTCCCCATGATAGCTACGATATTGGGTGACCTTTAGCATAGGTTTATTGGGAGTTCTAGCCATTTTAGTTGAGAGAGCAAAGTACAGTGGTGGGCTCTGTGTGGGGCATTTGTGGCAAATTTTGGTATTTTGTGATAGCATGATTCTAGCTTATTTAGTTCAGATTTGTGAAGGTTGGTGAGAATATGGGAGCTGTAGAGGAGGGTACAGAGCAGATGAGAATGGGCAATGGCAATCCTGGCATTGTGAGTAAGATATGGTCTGGACCTGTATAAAGTGCCAAGCTTGATGTGGACTTTTTTGATTGTCAGAGAGACATGTTTTTCAAAAGTTAGATTCTCACTGACAGCAAAATAAAATAAAAACAAAAGCAAAATAAAAATATACATCGACTGCATCTAAGTAAATGTTTGCATTTCACCTACTCTGGAGAAGAATGGCACAGTGGAATATGTGTCCTTCAGTTTTTTTACTGAAATTATTCTGCTTGAGAAAATATTTTTATTTCATCAGTTCTGAGAAAGTTTACTGCACATCTGTAAACTGCAGTGTGAAGTCTTGTTCTGTATGCATGTTTCAATGCTTGGTATTGATATCTATTTGGTTTGATGAGCCTGGCTCTTCAGTTATTCAGGCTGTATGTATGTGTGTATATATTTTACTGGCAGGCTTGTACATATCTGCCGTTGGTGCAGTAAGTGATATGTATGGAATGGAGTTGCTCATACTGACTGATTGCAGTCCCAGCTGGTTGGATTATGGTAGAATCCCTCCATCATTCCTTCTTTCTTTCTTCCTTTTTTGCTGCTGCTATTCCTTTATTCTGTCAAGTATCTGACCCTAACATTTGCTATACAGGTTCATAAAGTACCTCAATGAAATGCCTCCCACTTTCTCACCTCCCTTCTTTTGTCACTACCTTTTGTTTTTAAACATTTTTATTTCAGTTTGTTCATGATTTCTCTCCCTTTATTTTGCTATTATGTACAGCAGCATCCAAAGTACAAACAGTGTCTAGACCTGGTTCTACCTTCTAGCAATGAGCCAAGACAACCTCTCAATCTTCCCCTCATCCATCTGGGGCTTCCTCTCCAGTAGCTGAACCTAGTGACAGAGATATGCCTTCATACTTGGCCTTTAGTGGATTTTCAGTGTTTGAGAATGCAGTTGTTCCTACTGGTGGCTCTGCCACAGATGGGGGGGTATGCAATCCCCAGGAAACTGGCAGGTGTGTTTGAATTGGTGGACTGGTAGATAGATGCCTGCTTTGGCCCTCTGGAAAGATTTCTTATACAACTAGTACAGTCATGCCCCTGCCTGCCCCCTCTGAAACTTCACAGCTGGGACCCAGTGGTAAAGGAGGACCATCTGGGACTAAGAGACACAAGGTGGAAAAAGAAAACATATCCACCCTATATTTCATCATGGCATACCCCTACCTTTTGTGTCCATGCCCCCCCTTTGTTTGTTGTCTAATCTTCCCAGTCACGAGTGCCTTCTCTTTGTCTTATGTTTCTAAATCCCTCAGTGTGTGAGCATGTCCTCTGTCAGGCTTGTCTATTTTACATGGTTGTGTGTTTGCTCCTGCTTACTACCCTCAAACCTTTACCACACTTTCACCTTCCCTTCCATCTTTCCCCATCCTTCCCTCTTGAAAAAAGGCATCTAAAAGAACATGAAGAAGTATGATTACTTCAAAAATAGTTTTGATAATTTTGACATATGTATGAATTCTCTCTCTCTCTCACACACACAACACACACACACACACACACACACACACACAAACACACACACACACACACACACACACACACACACACACACACACACACACACACACACACACACACACGTCTATGGTCCCCTCAACATACACTGCCCATCCCATCTTATGCTAGTCACACTATGTGGGTTACTTTTGTTCTCTATTTTTACTCTATATTTCTTTCCTGCAGTTATTCTTTCATTCATTCATTCATTCAGCATGTTCTAAGCTAAACTGTATCCTGATAATTGTGGAGGAAACAACTATGTTAAGTCTGAGTCTGGAAACCACAAAGCCTCCAGAAGCCATTGGGATTCTAAATGCTCTAAGGAACATTTTATAGTTTTTTTTTTTTTTTAAACAAACTTTTCATCCAATGATTGCCCTAAGTTCACAGTTTCATAGGTGTTTACTAGGCTGAGAATCACAAGGGACTTTTTTAAGCTTAGACATGCAACTCAAATCTCTAGCAAATTCTCACACCCTTGAAAAGTGTAAGCAGGTGCTTGGGAAATGAAACATTTACAATCAGGGAACTGGGAGATGAACCATTTACAGGCTGCCTGTGTCTGTTAGAGACACAGGTGCCAAACCATGAATGCATTTCCTGTTCCCCATCCAACTGTCCAAGTTACACTTGAGTTAGGTTAGGGAGAAAGTCTGTTTACCTGGATGGGGAGCCTGTTCCAGAGAAGGGGTAGTCTCTGGAATACATACATGTTTCTCCAGCAGGTCCTATTTATATCACAAGCACGGTTTAAGTATTTAGATTGAGTAATTCTGGTGCTTGTTTTGCAAATATGCAGGAGGTCCACCAGAGTGGGTTCTAACAATGCCTTGTATGCCAGGCATAGATTTCCCCTCCACAGCCTATGGGAGACAGAATACAGGGATAGCTCCTTGAGGTAGTCTGCAAAGGAATGTTACTTAACACACTGTATTCCTTTAATAAGGAACATATGCAGATGTTAAAATTGTCGGATGTTCCTGTTTAGGTTCATTCCAAAGGGTGCACTGTACTCAATGGTAGGTCTAATGACTGCCAAATACAGTGGAACAATGACTTTCTTGGTCCTAGATGCCATATCTTTGTTTATACGTTGCACAACATATAATGATTTTCTCACTACTGTAGACACATAATGGTCAAAGGCTAGATTACCGTCTATGTCTGTCCCAAAGTCCCTGACTACTGAGTCAACTCTTAGGGGTGTGTTGTCAATATGATAGTTACCAGGGGTGGATGACTTTCTGAAGGATACCATTATGCATTTCTTGGCATTTAATTTTAGTCCATGGCTCTGACACCCGTTGTTTGTTTGTGCCAGCCCTTCCTGGAGAACATTTGTGTCAGTTGGTGATTCAATAACAGCTCCTAATTTGCAGTTATCTGCAAATTTAGTCAGCCAGAGACCACTGACATTGGTCTTGACTTCAGAAAGTAAATGCCAAAAAGGAGCGGTCCAAGGTCTGATCTCTGAGGGATTTCACTTGTAACTAGCCTCTTTTTAGAGGTGGACTCCCCAATTCTAATTTCCTGGGTCCTGTCTGTGAGCCAGTTGGCTATACACCAGGTGAAATATGGGTTTGTACCTAATCTCCTGAGTTTGTCAACAATGTCTGAGTGGGGGACTGTATCAAATACCTTGGCCAGGTGAAGGTATGCAGTGTGAACCATTTTGCCCTCATCTATTGCTTTGGTGACCTTCTCAAAGAAGTCCATCAGGTTGAGTACACGTGACCTGTCCTTGACAAAACCAAACTGGATTGGGTCCAGTGTCTGGAGGTTTACTATATCCTTACTGATCATTTCCATGATAATTCTTTCCATGCCTCTGCATATAAGACTAGTGGGACTTATGGGTATGTAGCTTCCAGGATCTGTTGGTGGCCTACCTTTGTGCAATGGGATAACTGTTGTTGTTCTCCATTCATGAGGCACAAAGCTGTTTGGATGCTACAGTTAAATAGCATTTCTCGAGGGCCTGGTAGTTCATGTTTCATGCTATTTAGAAGGCATTGTGATTTAATAGACACGGACAGACATATTAAGATCAATGAAAGAAAAAGACTACAGAAAGTCAATAAAAGTCAATAAAACCTAAAATGTTAGAAATAAAACAAATGAACATGGTAACTGGGACTGTCCATAGAGATTCATGTGATATAACAGAAGTAAATAGGATACATTACTCTGCAGCAAAATTAATGACAAATACAATCATACCACAAAAACACAGGGTAGTAAGGGAAAGGAAGGGGAGAAATTGAATGCCATCATGGAAGTATCGAATAGAGAAAACTGTTTAGCAATTAAGACAATGTTACAGAAAAATATGTTGTCTCATGATTATTCTTCACTAAACACTTATTAACTTGCAGTTTCTTCCCAAATGAGTCAAATATAATGTTTATAATATATTTATGTTGAATACTAAATGTAATATAGTGCATGACTGTATAAAATGCAGTTTAACATCAGCTGTAGCGTTATATTATATATGCTTTACAACTGCATGCTCTTCACTGTCAAATTGCAGAGTAATGAAGGACAACTGAAGGCAAAGTAAGTGCTGAAGGGGTTAAGGGATGTTACTATGCTTAAAGGTGTCTGGTTTAAGAATGTTAATGGAAGAAAGAAGAAAAATAATGAGTCATGAATCTTTTGAAGCTCTGGCCTTAGCTTGGGGATGAGCTGTTGCAAGGATGTCTGTAAAGATAGTTTGTACTGGTACTACTATTACAAGGTCAAAGGATAACATTCTTAGATCAGATGTCCTGCGTTTTAAAAGGTATATTGTGAAGTATCTACGTGAAGTTCTAAGTGAGGATTATGAGAACATATAATATTTTAAAATACATTGCTTTATTAAAAACTTTGTAATGTCAGAATTATGCATACATGAAGTTGATAAGAAAATGTATAAAAATTAAAGATTTCCTTTGTTCTGGGAGACTGATCTGAAATTTTGTGTGGGCAGTCTCAAAGTGCTGTTTATGGAATAAACCAGTAGTTTGCACATTCCTAAAGCATTATTCTTGACTAAAAAAGGTAAAACTCTGTTATTTATTTGTGTACTTTAATATTTGGTGCTGTGCTCGGGATCTGAACTTTGGTATTGCTACAGGGCAGTGTGGAATAAATTACAAGGTCCCAATACAGAAAGCTCTTCTGTGAATTACACACTGTTTTGTATGGAATAATCAGAGATTTCGAAACCTAACTATTCTGGGTGCACAAACATACTAGACTAGAAATGGGGAAAACGGATTTGTGGGAAATGTTTTTCTTTTTCTCTCTTCAGATGACTGTAGTTAAAAGAAAAAAAAAAAAGTGGAATGAGTGTATAACTGTTTTGTTAAATGACTGAGTTTGCTTGTTAGGTATATGTAAAGTAATAGTGGGAGGACCCCATAGAAATTTGCTTGTTAGATACATGTAATATGCACATACAACAAAAAGGGAAAATTAGCACAAGGAAGAGCCTTGTGTCAAAGGTGGCACCCTCAAGTCTAAAGGTAAGAAGCGTGAGAGATGTTTTGTGTTGTTCAATGTATGAATGAAAGAGAGAGAGAGAGAGAAAAAAGGAAAAAGTTAAAGGGACAATCCTAGTGTTTAAAATTCGGGTCCAAGTTTAAGCTGGCCAGAGTAACACCCACTTTAATGATGTCATGTAAATTCATACCCACAATATCCTTTTACTTTGAATATCCTGTGATTCTACAGTTCCAGTTTTGTTTTAGATCCCAGTGTGAACTCATCTTTGGGTTTGCATTCCTCTCAGATACTTTTACAATCAAGAGTTTACTGCTTAGTTTCTACCGTGTCAGTTTCTTCATAAAAATATTCATTTACAGACACCTAAAACTAAAGTTCTCACTATTTGTTCCAGTAATTGGGTCCACTATTTTACTTTATTTTAATATATGTCATTGAAAACATGGGCAGATGTATAACTAAACGGCTGTAAAAGTTTAATTTGAGTCACTACAAATCAGCCAGTTGCTGTGCCTACAACATACAAAGTAAGACTCGTTTACTGTTGCCAAAGCCGTATTGCAATAACAGTGCTTGCCAATGAAACAGCAGCAGCAAGGACTTGGGAGGGTCTGAAGCATAGTTATAAACACATTAATACTCCACACTTATTTATTTGCATACAGCACATTTTTACCTCTCAACTTATTGGCTCAAAATTTGTGGACAAAGAAAATTAAGATTCTAAATCGGGCAAGATTTTTTTTTTTTTTTTTACATTACTGCAATCTGCTTTACAAAGTTAATAGATACATTTTGCATCTATATGTATTTTCTAAACAATTTAAAATATAAAATTGAAACAGTGATTCACCACAAAATCTAAAAAAAATTTTAAGTACTGGGCGAAGTCAAGGATTTACTGAAAAATACATTCAATTTCAGAATACATGGAAACAGTGTGATGGAAGCATCTGCAATGGACTGCAATGATATAGTGCTCGCTATATCTTTTAACTGTGCTTCTCTTGCATTACACAGGGTTTCTGTGTCTTTTATTACAATTATATGTGAATTTGTAAATTAAAAAAAATCTTTAAAAGTTTAAATGGTGTCATTTCAGTGCAGCTATTGGCTTTGCACACAGCAGGTTGCAGCTCCCTCCTTGTTTATGGTTTCCATAATAATGCCTGCTGGTAAAATGACAACAAGGAATTGCAAGTGTATTTTGTCTCATAAAAAATAGTCTGGAGCATTACTAAGAGCAAGCTAATGTTCCCATCTATATATATATTTTTTTTATTTATGGCATGTGACCTAACAAATAATATGTCTATTAACAGGAAAATACAAGAAAACTGCAATACATTAAAAATGCATAACGAAAACAAAGGAAAATAATTTTATTAAAGCAATCACTGGACACTTTCAAATCCTTACATGCTTCACTCTGATGACGTGTAATGAAATATAAGATGTCATGTTAGCACTCACTGTTTGTTTTAATAAAATGTTCTCTTGCTTTTGGATTACACATGCCTTTTATAATGTAATTTTGTTACAACTCTAAAGGTTAATAAGGTTCATGACTTCTATTGATACTATTTTGCCAGCACTTTAGATGTTGCAGCATATTCCTTTACCAAAGCAACATTGATAGTAGAATGTATTTGTATGATAATGCCTGTAGCAGATTAATGAATGCATTTTCAGAACGCCAGTTATTTCTATCTACAGGGAAGTAATTACACAGTGTTGCTTGTTTGGCATACCTTGCAACCTCTTAGCACAAGAAATCTGAACAAAGCCCAAAATAATGAGTGGACAAATTCCCAAAAATTGGGACAGAGTTTAAATATTTCTTTTATAAGTTTAGAAAGTTTCTAGAATAACAGGATTTGTGTAAGCATGCATTTTCTGAAAGATATGAAGATGAAACTCAAATGTATGTCATTATTTAGCTACTTCAATCCTCGGTGATCTGCCAGGCAACCACACATTTTGCGAAGAACAGACCAAAACTTCAGTCAAAACTCTGGGCAGTCTATGAAAATATGGACAGTTGAGAGGTATGTTGTTTGGTAATGTATTCTTTTGGTACCAGCTGGGAATAAGATGCAGTGAACGTATAATTGTGTTTGCACCTAAAGTCGCCACCCTTTCAAATATACATACTGGGTAATTTTTAATGGAAAAACGGGAGTTGTCAGGACAAAGCATATACGTAACTAGTGCAATGCACACTCTTCCACATTTTTTCCAAATAAAAGCTCATTCTTACAGAGTTTGAGTTGTTTCTGTCTTTTCATTTAATATTAAGATATTTCAGATGCAGATTGTTTTATACAACAATTCGGGGAAACTTTGGAAACATATTTTTTGCAAATTCTCAAGTCATTTTTCTATTTTATGAGTCCCCCTCCAGGATGCAGTTGCCTAAATAAGGACTGTCTGTAGTAGAAGAGAAACAGGTGTTAACCCTTGTTTGCAGCTTGTGGTGAATTCAGTCATTTTCATCATATGGCTGAAATATGAAGCAAGATGAATTTCAATGTGTTCTTATGAATACTTAAGGTTTAGTTATAAAATGATACTTTTATAACTACTAAAATTCACAAGAAATATGCAATGCAATCTGCAGTAGAACAAGTTATGTAAAGTGGTGTAATACAATTGTATGTCTACTAACAGTGAATATGGCATTTCTCTTTTTGTCTGCTACTTTTTATATTAGTTTAGTTTCATTTGATATCAGTGAAGAAGTGAACAATGTACAGTAGATGTCATTGGGGAAATCTTTCATTTGGTGTCAGTCAAGTGAGTGTGCATACATGGACATACTACTGAAAGAGTCTTGGGGAAATGATTCATCTGATGTCAGAGAAGTGCTTGGACATACATGCACAAACTAGTGCATTGGTGGAGATGCTTCATTTGTTGTCACTGAAGTACTTGTGCGGACAACTACTAAATGGATTATTTGGGGAACTGTTTAATTTGGTGAAAGTGTAGTGCCCTGGCAGAAATGTTTTGTTTGCCATTGCAGTGCTGATGTATACATGGATAAACTACAGTAAGGGTCATTAAGGA